>NW_014577158.1:355677-358376 GCF_000485595.1 Priapulus caudatus
ACCATAGGTGAGTTATTTAATACGCGCCACCATAGGTGAGTTAATTTATACGCGCCATTCTAGGTGAGTTGATTAATACGCGCCACCATAGGTGAGTTAATTTATACGCGCCATTCTAGGTGAGTTGATTAATACGCGCCACCATAGGTGAGTTAATTTATACGCGCCATTCTAGGTGAGTTGATTAATACGCGCCACCATAGGTGAGTTAATTTATACGCGCCATTCTAGGTGAGTTGATTAATACGCGCCACCATAGGTGAGTTAATTTATACTCGCCACTATAGGTGAGTTAATTAATACGCGCCACTATAGGTGATTTAATTAAAATGCGCCACTATAGGTGATTTAATTAAAATGAGCCGCTATAGGCGAGTTAATGCGCGACTTGATCGCGTCGGCCGCGCCGTGCGTGTGCGATACTCTGTGGCTTCATTCGTCAAATGCGCGTTGTGAGGGGGGGGGGCTGCTTTCAGGTGTGACCCGTAAAGAACGTGACGGATGGTGCAAAACGTCCTTTCATATTCCGTCTCTGTTGTTGTGCTGTTCTTCCGGATTTGAAAGTGATATATGTGTTATCCTTTTGATGTGTTTGTGCGCGAGTTGCGCAGTTGTAGTGAGAATCGGCTAGCTTATGAGTGTTGTTTGTCAGTAATATTGGACCACTTGTGTATGACACTTGTGAGATTTGCGAGCGAGTTTAAAAAAGGCATTTGTCGAGTGCGCAGTTACTAAGTACTGTAGTTGATCTGAAAATGTGAGAGTGCTTCATGTTCTAATGTGTCTCGCTCATTTATTACAATTTAGGTATCCTTATCACAACTATGGTTTAATCTAACAATATTTAAATTCATTTTCATGATATATATAATTTCCTAATATAATAATTTGTTAATACTTTGCTTGTCATTACGATATAGGTATTCTCATTACAACCATTGCTAACAAGAGTGAGCTGACACAATGGCCACAACTTCTCCCACATCTATGCCACCTCCTGGACTCTGAGGACTATAATGTCTGTGAGGTATGTATGCTTGATGTGTTGTTGTACTCTAACTCACTAATGTATTATGGTTTGCTTGCTTTCTTGCTGCTTTGCTTGCGGGAATTTTTGTTGTTGATACATTTGGATATATAATAGTTGGTGACGTTTCTTTTCTAATAAGACGTAACTGATTAAAATCTACTAAAACATGACCAAGTTGGCAGAGGGTAATCGTAAACGCACACCTATATATTGCAATAAACATTTAAAAACGATGCCATTTTTCATATGATATAAATATATATGTTTGTGTACTTAGGATACTAGTCGTAATTCATTTATGATTAATCAGTTGAGCTATTGCTAGAATATTTGACATCTTTTAACAATCTAATTGGAAGTGTTCAGAATCAATCATCCCTAATTAATGCTGTCATTTCTGTTGAAACAATTTTACAGAGGCGGCAAGCATGCGTCTCTCTCTGTCTCTCTCTCTCTCTCTCTCTCTCTCTCTCTCTCTCTCTCTCTCTCTCTCTCCCACCGCTGCTTGACGCTGTCAAGCTAACGACCGCAGTAAGACTACTCAATAACAGCAACATCTCCTTCTTCCACCCTGCTTGACGTTCCGCGTGCGCTCATATCGTTGCAGTACATGTTGATGAGGACGCAGGACCCGGACGAGACGGTGGCGCTGGAAGCGTGCGAGTTCTGGCTGTCGCTCGCCGAGCAGTCGATCTGCAAGGAGGTGCTCGCGCCCTACCTCGAGCGACTCATACCGATTCTAGTCCACGGCATGAAGTACTCAGAGATCGACATCATCCTCCTCAAGGTGGGCCGCCGGCCGCGTTCGCTTGTTTTTTTAGTTTGTTGGAGCGTTCGCTTGTTTTCGCGGCGTGTTAGTTGCGTTCGCTCGTTTCGATACGGATGCCTCCATCGGAAGCATTCGCTTGTTTTCGCGGTGCGTCTGCACGTGTGGGTATTAGCCGCGTTCGCTGGTTTCGCCGCATATAGTACGGTTTGCGGCGTGCCGGTGTGTGCGAGTTATTATGGCTTCTCTGAATTCGGATGTAACACGTTCATCACTCGACTCCCTTTTCTGTTTTCTCTCCTTAATTACGCCTTCAAACCAGTCTCGTAAATCTAAGTCTAAAGGGCCAGCCAATCCTGGTTTTGAAAATTCTTTAGATTTCTAGTTAGTATATAACCTAGGGTATAATAAAATCCATAAAAATTGCAGCGACGTTTCTGGTGACCCGTCTCTCGCTCTTGTCCGATTTTCGGACATCGCTCACCTACGCGCGCACGCGTCTGACGTCACCGTTTTCCCGGGTTTTTCTGGCGACCTGTTGCCGTGACGTTTCCGATGACTCGTACCTCGTTTCCGTCCGATTTCTGATATCGATTCGTTCGCCACGAGTGAGGCGGTGCGTCTAACGTCGCCCGTTTTTCCCTCCGGCGAGCAGGGAGACATCGAGGAGGACGAGATGATCCCGGACCGGGAGGAGGACATCCGGCCGCGCTTCCACCGCTCGAAGACGCACCACATCAAGCACGAGGACGGCTACGACGATGACGAACACATGTCCGACGACGGCATCGACGACGACGACGCGCTCTCCGACTGGAATCTACGTGAGTGAGGGTCGGGGCAGGGTGCAGGAGTGCGACCCAGTGTGTGGTGATGGTGGTGGAAATGTAAGAGTGTTGTACT
>NW_014577158.1:363309-372265 GCF_000485595.1 Priapulus caudatus
TCTCCTCTCTCTCTATCTCTCTCTCTCCATCTCTCTCTCTCTCTGCCTCTCTCTCTCTCTCTCTCTCTTCTCTCTCTCTCTCTCTCTCTTCTCTCTCTCTCTCTCTCTCTCTCTCTCGTTTTCTTCGGCTTTCTTCTCTCTCTGCTCTCTCTCTCTCTCTCTTCTCTCCTCTCTCTCTCGTCTCTCTCTCTCGTCTCTCTCTCTCTCTGCTCTCTCTCTCTCTCTGCTCTCTCTCTCTTCTCTCGCTCTGCTCTCTGTGTTGCTCTCGCTCTCTCTTCTCACTCTCTCAACTCTGCTCTCTCTCTCTCTCTCTCTCTCCTCCTAATCCGCTCGCCGCTCGCTCTCTCTCTCTCTCTCACTCACTTCATCGCTCACTCTCTCTCTCGTCTCTCTCTACTCTCTCTCTCTCTCTCCTCTCTCTCTCTACTCTCACTTTCTCTCTACTCTGACTCTGACTCATGCTCGTCTCTCTCTCTCAGCTCTCACTCTCCTACTCTCTCTCTCTCTCTCGTATACTATTCAGATATTCTATGATTGTATGGCGCTCGTGCACTCTCGTCTCTCTCTCTCTGGTCCGCGTCGCTCTCGTGCTGTGTATGCTCTAGGTGTCTCATCTCTCACTCACTCTCTCTCTCTCTTCTCTCTTCCTCTCTCTCCTCTCTCTCTGCTCTCTCTCGCTCTTCTCTCTGGTCTCTGTCTCTGTCTCTGTCTAGTCTCTGTCTCTCTCTCTCCTCTCTCTCATCTCTCTCTCTCTCTCTCTCTCTCTCTCTCTCTCTCTCTTTCGCTCTCTGTCTGTGGTCTCTCTAGGTGTCTCTCCTCTCACTTCACTCACTCACTTCTCTCTCTCTATCTCTCTCTCTCCTCTCTCTCTCTCTCTCGTCTCTCGCGTCCTCTCCTCGTCCTCCTACTTTTCTATCTCTCTGGCACTCCTCTCGCCCCTCTCTCTCTCCATCCTCTATCACTTTATCCATCTCTCTATCTCTATCTATCTATCTGTATATATCTCTCTCTCTTTCTCGTCTGCTTTCTCTCAGGAACACAGTTGTAAAAATCGTTGTCGGTGTTAAGTTGCGTGCTGTGGTTTGACCCACCAGCGTCCGAGTAGAATTACAGAACACAACGCTTAAAATTCTCTGGAAAAGTCTATTGATCTTCTAAGTGGTCAGCGAGCTGGCTACTGCGGAGTGCGAACTCACCGCGGAGAGGGTTTGTATGCCTAAATAATATACAGCATGGTATTAGTAGAGTGGCGGTTATAGCCCATTTATATACTACTGACGTGTTTATTTAAATGTTGTTAGAGGCAAAAAAATGGCATAATGACGCTTCCCAGCACATCAGTCCTATGATGCCACTGATTAAGGCCGCTTAGAAGTCCTGTATACATATGCGTTCGCCACAGCTTGATAGGCCTTGAATTTGAGGGGAGTCTGTTGAAAAGTGACTTGAATTTAGTAACAATTTGAATTTTTGTGCTCTGCAAAAATCCCTTGAAATTTGGTAATGCAAAATGCTCGTCTTGAATTTTTAGAACAGAATCCCTTGCCTGTAATAATAACACACATTTTCTACGATCAATAATGTGGCAAACCTCATATAAAAATATGCATTAAATCGAGGTTAAAAAGGCGTGCGTGCGTGCGTGCTTGCGTAACAGTGGTAGCAGCGTTGGCAGCATATCATCGGTGCGTATTATCAACGTAATAGTATCAGCAATGTTATGAGTATATATTGCGTTATATCTGTGTACATCATGTCATGTTGCATTGTAAGGTACGTGGTGGCGATGCAGGTTTAAATCCACGAAATTCACGAAGGTCGAAAGTGCTGGAGCTACACTGTAATTTTTTGTGTTGTTCTTTGCAGGAAAGTGTTCTGCGGCTGCGCTCGACGTTCTAGCGAATGTGTTCAGAGAGGACCTTCTTCCAACACTACTGCCTATTCTTAAAGAAACTCTATTCCACACCGACTGGGAGATCAAGGAATCTGGAATATTGGTGCTCGGTGCGATTGCAGAAGGCAAGTCACACGCCTAATACATAGTACAGAAAAATGTTTGTATGTGAAATTACAGTCTTGTATTTTTGTTATGGTTAAATTGCTGCATTATACATATCCTTTTTCGTACTGTTTGATGAAAACGAACACGCGACTCCATACATTTTCATGCAGTTTTGGTGCTCTCAACAAAGACAAATCGCTCGGATGTTCTAGATTTTCTAATATGTGAAATGCGTTCTCATCCAGTAAGATTTTGTCGTATACCTAATGCTTGCCAAGCACTCGTGTTTTGTGCAAGCGTCTTCTATCTAAAGTTACACGACCACGCACGTAACGTAAACCGACGTCGACATAGTCGGTCGTTTCAACGTGTGCGTGTTTTCTGACGCGGCCGCTCGCGTTTTCCCGGCGTTCCTGCAGGCTGCATGAACGGGATGGTTCCCCACCTGCCGGAGCTGCTGCCGTACCTCATCAGCTGCCTGTCGGACAGGAAGGCCCTCGTGCGCAGCATCACCTGCTGGACTCTCAGCCGATACGCGCACTGGGTCGTGCAGCAGCCCCACGACATGTACCTCAAGCCACTCATGACGGAGGTAGGCACTCGTTTAGTGCTGGCAACACTAACCCTAACCCTAATGCTAACCCACAACATGTACCTCAAGCCACTCATGACGGAGGTAGGCGCTCGTTTAGTGCTCGCAACCCTAACCCTAACCTTAACCCACAACATGTACCTCAAGCCACTCATGGCGGAGGTAGGCGCTCGTTTAGTGCTCGCAACCCTAACCCTAACCCTAACCCATGACATGTATCTCGAGCCACTCATGGCGGAGGTAGGCGCTCGTAAATCGTTGTCGGTGTTAAGTTGCGTGCTGTGTTTGACCCACCAGCTGTCCAGTAGAATACAGAACAAACGTTAAATTCTTGAAAGTATTGATTTTAACGTGTTCGCGAGTGGCTCACTGCGGGTGCGATCACCGCGGAGAGGGTTTGTATGCTAAATAATATACTAGCCATGTATAGTAGGTGTGCGTTTATAGCCATTTATATACTACTACGTGCTTTATTTAAATGTGTAGAGGCAAAAAAATGCATATATGCGTTCCCACACATCAGTCTATATGCACTGATTAAAGGCCCTTAGAAGTCCTTATACATGGTTCGCACAGTCCTTGAAAAGTCCTTGAATTTGAGGGGAGTCTTTGAAAAGTACTTGAATTTAGTAAATTTTGATTTTGTGCTTGAAAAGTCCTTGAATTTTATGAAAATGTCCTTGAATTTTTAGAAAGAATCCTTGCCTGTAATAAACACACATTTTATACCATCAATAATGTGCAAACCTCAATAAAAATTGCATTAAATGAGCTTAAAAAGCTATAGACACGATAGACAGTTAAATGATGATCACAAATTACAGTAAGTCAGTAATATCAATCAGTAAATCAAGGTATGTTGTAGAAGTGACAGTGTTTGGAAGGGTTTATTAATGTGATCCAGGTAAGTTTTAGAGGTGACAGTGATTAAGAATGGGGTTATTATTAAATTAATCCAGGTATGTTTTGTTCTGTGTATGAATTCCGATAAAGTGTCCTTGAAAAGTCCTTGAAAAAATTTTCAGTCCTGTATGAACTATGTTATATGTTCTCTCGCACCATTATTAGA
Organism: Priapulus caudatus; assembly: GCF_000485595.1. Lineage (NCBI taxonomy): Eukaryota > Metazoa > Priapulida > Priapulimorpha > Priapulimorphida > Priapulidae > Priapulus > Priapulus caudatus. Next base: position 366,973 of record NW_014577158.1, read on the forward strand.
TTTTGGAATCTGGGAATAATTTTTTAACAGAACATGCGTGTGAGTCCTCTAGGCATCGACTGGCCTTGTTGGTACACCCCACTACCTCGATAGGAGATTGATACTGTTGCATGGCACTGTACTTGTTAGAGGTTCTCTGTGCTATGTATAGCTTAGTGGATAGATCGTAACTATATATATGATGTGATAAATCATCACAATTGCAGACTGTCTCGCAGCAGGAGGGGAGGGAAAAGTGTGATGCACGTATACGTGCTGAAAATTAAAAGCTAAATTACAAATATTTCTAACTGAAAAGTCATTAAAGCACATTATTTTGTCATTCTAAATTCCAGTAACTTGAAAATACTATGAATGTATGTTTATGTGTACATACACGAACATTATAGCTTATTCGTCATTGTGTTCATTTTGTTAGCGATTCTGTTCAGAGATTGGGTAAAGGGAGTCACAATGTTTTAAAAACATTACCGTTTCATCTTTTGACGAAAATGGATAGTCGTCGTCTGAAATCCTATTTAAAATGTGGATAGAATGATGCCAGCCAGCAGCAATGCAATTATAAATTTTTTCATAGGCATGAGAAGAAACGAGGGATTTTGACTGTACAGCTGATTTTATTTACATTTAAAACTAACCAGTCAATGTGACCTTGTCACATCCTCAGGCTACCTGGCATAAATGTTATTACATGATAAATTGGGAGTCGATTTGTGCTGGATATGTTGTAAACGTATGCACTGGGCAGTATATACTATATACTATATATTAAGATGTAGGCAAGTACAGTAGTGGACACATTTTTGTTTGTTATATCAAAGTGTGGTAGTGATTTGGTTTCAATCAACAAAATTAGGTGGCTTCTTCTAAGCTGTATTCATTGCAGATAAATTTGGTTGTTTGTTCTAATATGTATTTATTGTAGACAATAAAATCTGGTTGCTTGTTCTAGTATGCATTTATTGTAGACAACAAAATTAGTTTGCTTGTTCTAATATGTATTCATTGTAGACAACAAAATTACATTGCTTGTTTTAAGCTCCAGTCATTTAAGAAAAAAAAGAGTGCGATGCTTGTGTTTTAAGCCACCTCTGTTATGCATTCTATTGTTTTAGGGAGCGTTTGGCGCGCTGCAGAAGATCTGCGAGGATTCTTCGGAGATTCTTGATAGCGACGCCCTCGATCGACCTCTCAACGTCATGATCCCAAAGTTCCTACAGTTCTTCAAACACAGCAGTCCGAAAATCAGGTGAGCATGGTGATGTGTGGCTGGAAGGGTAGTTTGTGTATGTGTCTAGTAGAGGCGGGACGATACAGGTAGCTCTTGATGCGATCCCTGTCATGATAGAATCTGTATCGCGATAAGCCTTTCAACGATACGATACGTGTTGCGATACTTTCTAGAGAAACTACGTAGCAAACTATACAATTAACCGGTACTCGATCAATCGTGTGAATGCTTACCAATCAGTATCCTAGAGTGCTTAGTAAACAACTGTTATTGTACTGTGAATTGTGTCATGCTTCTTTTGATGGAACTTTGCTACCAGGTGATACGGATTTCATTCAGTAGATTATCGATACGTGCATCGTGAATAGTCACACTTATCAATCAATACGTGTATCATCGAAGTTTGTATCGCGATACAGTCCGACCTTTTTTATCCGGCCATCTGTTATCCGGAAATCTCTATTAACCGGCCGCGTTCTCGCAGTGTATGTTCTCTGTTTTTTCATTTATTTCCACCTAAAAATCTCGCGCAAAACTCGCGCGATGTACACTTTGATTATCGTAAGAGCGCACAGCTATCACATACACAAAACAATGTGAAACGCGCTACCTCGCTACGCACTCGCGAGCGATCGAGCCCCATACTTCAATCATTGGCGCCCATGATGGATTCAAACGCGTGCCATAGGCATGCATGCGGACGCTGCAGGCGGATGCAGGGGTAGAGAGGGAGAGTCTCGGTGGGTGGGGTGGGGATTCTGGGGGGGTCTCGCCCAGCAAAATTTGAAAATTTTGAATGTCAGACTGCATTTGAGGCACCCTGAAACATGGAACCTGAACCCCTGAACATTTTCACAACGGCGATGTTAAATTTGACAACGGCGGTGCGCCGCTGTGCCTCTTATGTATAAGAAACCCTGCCTAGCGCATGGAGGGATAGTTTCTTATAGCAGTGATTACAAACCCTGCTGTTGAAGCCGGCATGCAGGAAACCCGAATGAAATTTGTGCATATATATTATTATATATATATAGGTGATCATAATTGAGTTTTTTATAAGGATGGCTTGTGGCTGAATCTGTGTGGACCCTGCTGTTAAAGCAGGCATGTGAAATGTCTAGCGAATGATATTTGTGCAAACGCATGTAGGCGTTGATATTGTCATTTCACGTAGTCGGCACCGAAATTGCGCATTGGTATTGCGTCAGAAGTAGTCTGGAGTGATGTAGACTTTATTTCTGTCTTCATAGAAGTTACGCTTCATGCAAGATACAGATTGTATTCGTACTGTCTGACCAGATTACGTTCTCGCAGCCCATGTATTTTAAATACACTACCTGTTTCCATCATAGAGAATGTTACTAAGATATAAGTATTGTATTGTGTGAGAAAATCAGTGTTACTGGTTACTACCTGGTGTGCTACCAATTACTATACTTTGTATTAATATAGTACACATTATGTATGAATACTCTCTAAATTTAATGAAGTAAAGTAGTAGTAATGAGTAACGTGTTACCAAATTACTGTGATAATGTACATGAATTGTGCATTTATCGGATGGTATTTGTTAATTGGTGTTCCGTCGTTGACGTTTCAGAGCGCACGCTATATCATGTGTCAATCAGTTCATCATCTGCCGGGCCCAGGCCCTCATGCTGCACATCGACCAGTTTATAGAGGTGAGAGATTACAGTCGTAAAGGGAGCCTCCCCCCCCCTCCCAGAAGTGCCCTTTGTAGACAGGTGTCTGTTCTGTAGAGGTGGTTTCAATGCATAACTGCCACCCAAGGGAAATCGTCAAAGGTGTTCGTTCTGTAGAGGTGGTTTTAGTGTATAAGTGCTGGGGGAAATACAAAAAGTGTCCTTTATAGACAGGTGTACATTCGGGGAAAATGACCACTGACAAAGGTTTGACTGTACAAATGTAACTTTATTCCAATAATTGCTGTTTTCATGGGTGCTTCATCCAATTTTCATTTCCTAGCCAATCGCATGGCCATCTACCAACTGGTATATCAACACCGGCATAAATAACATAAAACTATAAAAATTTATTCAACGTCATGATATGTATCGTATAATCGTTAGTATACATGTCGTCTCGTTATCGCATGCTGATACGCAGCAATAGTCTCTACTCTTCTATCTATTGTAGGTTCTTAATGTAACCTCTATAGTAACATATAACCTCCGATGATAGGACTAGGTGATTTGTGCACAGTGTTCATTCGTCCCGTGTGTTCGCCGTTGTTCACTGGTCGTGTGTTCGCAGAACCTCTTTCATCTTGCGAACGACGACGACGCTGAGGTGAGAAAGAACATCTGCCGGGCGCTCGTCATGCTACTGGAAGTACGAATGGATCGACTAATCCCACACATGCACAGCATAGTCGAGGTAATGTCCTATCTATCATCAGCAACAGCGACAGCAGTAAGCAACAGCAGTAGCAGCAGTGGCCCACGTCGCTGCCGACACCCGGAAATGCCGACGGACCTTCAACGATCTCCCGCCGTCGCTGCCACGCCGACCGCCGATAACGACCTTACAACAACCTTCCCAACGTCGGCTGCCCCCGACAAACCCTTCAACCGATGCTCCCCCCGTCGCTCCACCGCCGCCGCCGATAACGACCTTCAACAACCTTCCCACGTCGGCTTGCGACAACGACTTCACGATCTCCCCCGTCGCTCCACCCGGCCGATAACGACCTTCAACAACCTTCCCACGTCGCTGCCGACAACGACCTTCAACGATCTCCCTCCGTCGCTCCACCGCCGCTGCTGACAACGACCTCCCCCATCGCTGCCGGCAACGACCTTCACTGTCCTCTCCCCGCCACCCTCTCCAACTCACGGGTTTGTTGAGGTGGTGTCCGACGCTGTCCGCGAGCGTGCCGATGGCATCGTAGAGGATCAGCAGGTTCTTGTGCTGGTACTTGCTGAAGGCAAACACGAGCGTCTCGAGGATGAAGTCGAGGTAGGGCACGAGCTCGGTGCACGCCTCCTCTTCCAGCGTCGCAAACGCGCTGCACGCCGCCTCCTGTACGCGCTTGTTTGCGTCCAACACTCGCTTCAGCAGCTGTAAATGATATCAACAAACATGTAGTCGTATTAACAACAGCTAGAGATCTCCCTCTAGCCTCCTGCACATGCTTGTTTGGCATCGAAATCTCGCTTAGCAGCTGTAAACTACATGTAGCAGTAGTGATGTCACGATCATCGATTATACTCGATCATCAGTTGAACAGTGGCTCGAACCAAGCGCTTGGTTATCAAAAAATTTTTTTTTTTTTAAACTTGAACAAGAAAACTTGGAAAAGTGATTGAGAATCAGAGATATCATCGCTACTACACAATTATCATTTATTAACATACATGTATTATACACACAGTAGTAAACAGTACAAAACAAGCACATACATGCACACACGTACATGCACACGGACGTTACGCACACGCAGGCATTCAACACCTCGAGTAACCGATTGTAACGATCATCGGTTACTTGGGTCAACCGATGATCGAATTACGAAAATTACAACCGATTGACAACACTATGTAGCAGCATTAACAATATCTAGAGACTTAGCTAAAGGGATCTTCCCTCCCCCCTAGATACAGATGTGCTAGGTTAGGGTTAGGGTTAGTGTTGCCTGGACTAAACGAGCACCTACCTCGCCATGAGTGACTCGAGATACATGTCATGGGTTAGGGTTAGATGTTGGGGTTGCCAGCACTAAACAACGCCGCTACCTCCGTCATGAGTGGCTTGAGGTACAAGTCGTGGGTTAGGGTTAGAGTTGCCTGCACTAAACGAGCGCCTACCTCCGTCATGAGTGGCTTGAGGTACAAGTCGTGGTAGAGTTAGGGTTGTCTGCACTAAACGGACGCCTACCTCCGGTCATGAGTGGCTTGAGGTACCAAGTTGTGGGTTAGGGGGTTAAGGGTTGCCTGCACTAAACGAGTGGCCTACCTCGCGCCATGAGTGCTTGAGGTACATATCTTGGGTTAGCGGGTTTAGGGTTAGGGCTAGGGATTAGGCGTTTACGGATATTGCCGG
>NW_014577158.1:372290-396456 GCF_000485595.1 Priapulus caudatus
TCGATGCTTGTTGGGCATCGCAAATCTCGCTTTAGCAGCTGTAAACTACATGTAGCAGCATTAACAATATCTAGGGACTTAGCTTAAAGCGGATTTCTTCCCCATAGATAGCAGGATGTTGCTGAGTTAGGGTTAGTGGTTAGTGTTGCCTTTGACTAAACCGAGCACCTACCTCGCATCGCAGTGACTCGAGATACTATGTCATGGGCATTAGGTTAGGTTTAGACGAGTTGCGAGCCACTACGGCGCCTACCTCCGCATGAGTGGTCGAGATACATGTCATGGCGTTAGGGTTAGGCGTATGGGTTGCGAGCCACTAAACGACGCCGCTACCTCCGCATGAGTGGTTGAGGTACAAGGTCGTGGGTTAGTGGTTGCCTGCACTAACACGACGTCCCTACCTCCGTTCATGAGTGGCTTGATGGTACGAGTCGTGGAGTTAGCCATTAGGGTTAGGGTTTAGGGGTTGCCAGCCAGCTAAACAAGGGTGCACTACCTTCCATCATGAGTGGCTTGCAGAGTACAAGTCGTGCGGTTAGGGTTAGCGTTAGTGTTGCCGCAGCACTAAACGAGCGCCTACCTCAAGTCATGAACTGCTGAGGCTAATGTTGTGGGTTAGCCATTAGGCGCTAGGGTTAGTGATTGCCAGCCATAAACGAGCTGCCTACCTCCGTCATGACGTGCTTGAGGTAAATCGTCGTGGCGGCTGCCTGCACGACCCAGTGCGACGCTATCGGCTGAGCAGTCCAGAGGTGCATGCTGCGCGCACCCGAGCGCTTCCTAGTCGACAGGCAGCTGATGTAGGTCGGCAGCAGCCTCCGGCAGGTGGGCAACCGATTTCCCGTTCATTGCACGCCTGCAGGAGCGCGGCGAAACTGCGAGCCACGCCGGCAGAAAACACTACATTGACAACGCATCGACTATGTCGACGGCGGTTTACGTTACCCGTTCAGTGGTACGTGTAACTTTTAGATTAGAGGCGCTTGCATATAAACACGAGTGCTTGGCCAAGCATTAGGTTACGCTACACACTCCTATACGTGCGATGAGAACGCATTTCACATATTAGAACACATCTAGAACATCTGAGCATTTGTCTTTGTTGAGAGCACAAAACTGCATGAAAATGTATGGAGTGCGTGTTCCGTTTTCATCAAAACAGTCAACGAAAAAGGATACTGTATAATGCCGCAATTTAACCATTAACAAAAAATTTACCAAAGGGACCTTGTTTTTCAATTTTTCCACATCAAAACTTTTTTGTGTTACTAGTGTATTTAGGCCGTGTTGACTTGCCGTTCTGCATCGCACCGGACACCATATTCTAGATTCTTGATCTCCCAAGTCGGTGTGGAATAGAGTTTCTTTAATAAGAACACAGAGATATGTGAAGGATAGGTCCTCTCTAACACAATTCCGCATAGAAGCGTCGAGCGCAGCCGCAGAAACACCTTCCTGCCAAAGAACAACACGCAATAAATTACATGTAGCGGTCTCAGCACTTTTCACGACTTCATGAATTTCGTGGCATTTAAACTGCCCATCGCCTATCACGTACCTTACACAGAGATGCCAACACATATTTGAAGCAATCTTGTAGTTTCTGCGCTTCAAATTGTAGTTCGCATGGGTCACGTAGTGACCCGCAGTGCTAAAGGGTCCGCATGTCCCCAGAAAATTTTTTCGATCACCAGTGAAATCGTCAGTTTCGATACAAACTGGTCGTAGTGGTGCAAAAGCGAATAGAGATTCGCTTATAAAATATGGTATAATCATAGTGGTTGGCATCTCTGCCTACAATGCAACATGGCACATGAGATGTACACAGACTATAACGCAATATATTACTGATACATGCCTGATACTATTTACGTTGATAATACGCACGATGAAACGCTGCCGACACTGGCCTTACATGTTCCCCTGTTACTTCAAAGCATGCACGCAACGCCACGCACGCCACGCCCACAGTACAAACACTCTACATTTTTCACCACCACACACCGGGTCGCACTCCTGCACCTGCCGCCCCACACACGCGATCGCACTCCTGCACCCCTTGCCCCGCCCACAACAGGATCGCACTCCTGCCCTGTCTCGCCCCACCACCGGCGTCGCACCTGCACCTGCCCATGCCCCCACACACCGGGTCGCACTCCTGCACCCATGCCCCCGGCCCCACACACCGGGTCGCCACTCCTGCACCCTGACCCGCCCCCCACACCGGGTCGCACTCCTGCCCTCCTTGCCCCCCCCACACACCGGGGTCGCACTCCTGCATCCCTGCCCCGCCCCCACACACCGCGGTTCGACACTCCTGCACCCTGCCCTGCCCCCACACCACCGGCTGTCGCACTCCTGCACCCTGCCCCGCCCCACACACCGCGTCGCACTCCTAGCCACCCTGCCCCGCCCCACACCAGCCGGGGCCTCGCTCCGCGCACACTCGTGCACCTCTGCCCCGCCCCCACACACGGGTCGCTGACCCTGCCCCACAAGCCCGACCTCCTGCACCCTGCCCCGCCCCCACACACGGGTCGCACTTCCTGCACCCTTGCCCCGCCCCACACACCGGGTCGCACTCCTGCCCCTGCCGCCCCCAACACCGGGTCGCACTCTGCACCCTGCCCGGCCCACACACCGGGCTCGCACTCCTGCCCCCTGCCCGCCCCACAGCACGGTCGGCACTCCTGCACCCTGCCCCGCCACCCTCACGTAGTTCCAGTCGGAGAGCGACGTCGTTCGTCGTCGATGCGTCGTCGACATGTGTTCGCGTCGTCGTAGCCGTCCTCGTGCTTGCATTCGTGGCGTCTTCGAGCGGGAAGCGCGGACCACGCGATGTCTCCTCCCGCCGTCCGAGGATATCTCGTTCCTCCCTCGATGTCTCCCTGCTCGCGGAAGGGGGAGAAACGGCGCGACGTTAGACGCACGCGCTCACGTCGGCGAGCGAACGATATCGGAGAAATCAGACGGAAACGAGGTGTACGAGCTCATCGAGAACGTCACGGCAACAGCGTCGCCAGAAAAACCGGGAAAACAGTGCGTCAGACCGCGTGGCGCGCGTGGTGAGCGATGTCCGAAAATCCGAGACAAGAGCGAGAGACGGGTGTCACCAGAAACGTCGCTGCCAATTTTTATGGCATTTTATTATACCCTAGGTTATATACTAACTAGAATCTAAAGAATTTTCAAACCAGATTGGCTGGCCCTTTAGACTTAGATTTACGAGACTTGGCTTTGAAGGCGTAATTAAGGCGAGAAAAACAGAAAAGGGGGTCGAGCTGATGAACGTGTTACATCCGAAATTCAGAGAAGCCATAAGTAACTGGCTCACACACCGGCACGGCCGCAAACCGTACTATATGCCGGCCGAAACAGGAACGCGTGCTAATACCCACACGCGAGACGCACCGGAAACAAGCAAATGCTTCCGACGGAGGCATCCGCATCGAAACGAGGCCAAACGCTTCCGAAAACTAAGACAAATACAAGCGAACGCGGGCCGGCGGCCCCCAACTTTGAGGAGGAGATTTCGCATCTCTGAGTACTTCATGCCTGTGACATAGATCGGTATGAGATCGCGCGATGGTAGGGCGCGAGCACCTCCTTGCAGATCTGACTGCCTCTTCGGCGGAGCGACAGCCAGAACTCGCACGTTCCAGCCGCACACCGTTCTCGTCCGGCGTCTGCGTCCTTCATTCAACATGTACTGCCACCGATATTGAGCGACAGCGGAACGTCAAGCAGGGTTGGAGAAGGCAGTGTGTGCTGTTATTATGAGTTAGTTCTTACTGCACGTTACTTGGACACGTCAAGCACGGTGGAAGAAGGAGATGTTGCTGTTATCGAGTAGTCTTACTGCACGTTACTTGGACATGTCAAGCATGGTGGAAGAAGGAGATGTTGCTTTGTTATTTACGTTTACTGCTACATGTTATGTGGACACGTCAAGCACGGTGGAAGAAGGAGATGTTGCTGTTATTGAGTAGTACTGCTACATGTTATGTGGACACGTCAAGCATAGTGGAAGAAGGAGATGTTGCTTGTTATTTGAGCTGTACTGCTACATGTTTAACGTGGACACGTCAAGCATAGTGGAAGAAGGAGATGTTGCTGTAGTCTTACTGCGCGCATGAACCACGTCCCGTTATGTGGACACGTCAAACAATCGGGTAGAAGCTGCTGCTGTTGCTACTACTGTGGCTACAGCTACTGCTATGCTGCTGCGCTGCTCCCGTGCTGCCTGCCGCTGCTGCTACTGCTGTTAGTTGCTTACTGCTTGCTGCTGCCTTGCCTACTGCTGTTGTTTGACTTACTGTGCTGCTCGACTGCTACTGCTGCTGTTGTTACTAGCCCTGCCTACTGCCTGCTGTGCTTAACTGCTGCTGCTGCTGCTACTAGCTGCTGCTTGCCTTACTGCTGCCGCTGCTGCTACTGCTGCTGTTGCTACTGCTGTTGTTGCTTACTGATGCTGCTGTTGCTTACTGCTACCGCTGCTGCTACTGCTGTTGTTGCTTACTGTCATGTTGCTTGCTTAACTGATTCCTGCTTGTTGCTTACTGCTGCCGCTGCTGCCTACTGCTGTTGTTGGCTTACTGCCTGCTGTTGCTTACTGCTGCGGAAGGTTGTTGAAGGTCGTTATCGGCAGTGGCGGTGGAGCGACGGGGGGAGATCGTTGAAGGTCGTTGTCAACCGCGGCTTCGGAGCGATGGGGAAAGGTCGTTGACGGTCGTAGTTGGCAGCGGTGGCGTCTGTTAGCTGTCTCGTAACGTGGAGGTTGTCTGTGGTCTGAATTGAGTTGCGATTCAATCACTTGTGGCCACGTGCGTAGAAGTGGAAAGGTGGCGGGGTGGAGCGATGTGGGAAGGTCGTTGAAAGATGTCAAGCGCCGTAGTCTGTTAGCTGCCGTGACCTGTAATCCGTAGCGTGGTACAGTATGTAGAGTATGCTCGTTCGTGGTGTTACGCGTGTCTTAAACGTCTAACAGCGTGGCGCTTAGTGATGCGCTAAAAAAGTCTGTGTAGCATGCACTTCTAAAGCAGGGTGCGAGTCCGGAGTCAAATACTCCCTGATTTACTGTCGGACTCCCTGATTTGACATATGCAGGAGTCCGTGTGACTCCCTGAAAATTCTGCCACAATAACTAGTTTGTTCCGGAGCACGGCCTCGTGGAATTACCGTATTTTTATGTCCAGAGAAAATTTGGCAGACGTGCAACCGCATGAATCTTAAAATTAAGCCCATGCGTTAATGTTAATATCTTTAATTTTGAACCTCTGACTGCGGACTCCCTCATTTTGCTGCGGACTTCCTCTTTTTGAGGTAGGGTCCTTTGGACTCCCGTGTTCAAAAGTTAATTTCTACTCCTGTAAAGCGGTAATTACGAATATGTAAGAACGTCGAAACTCCGCGTGTCTAAATGCACAACGACGCAACATTAATTATTCCTGGATTAGTGTGTTCAGCGTGTCGGGACAAAACGCGGAGTACGCCCATGTCTAGACGGCGTCGTAATCCCCGACGTAATCTGACAAGCGAATTTGTTCGACGTATTGCTCTAAAAAAAAAAACCGTGAAGCGCGCGCGCTCGTAATATAGATGTCTAACGATGCGTGCCTAATCCGATGATTGAACTCGGTCGTCGCGTAACTGTCAAAACTAGCAAAGAGGCGTGCGTGGGCAGAGGACTTCTGACGACGCGCGTGATTCAATGACGTTTAAGCCGGCGCGCGTGATGGTGCGTCGTGGGAGATGCGCGATTCTGATGGCATATTTTTTTCCCCCGCAAGAATGCGATTCGGTTTTGAGACGCGTTGCGAGAGTGTCGGTGGTGACGGGCACGGGTTTCGAGACGTTAGACGTTCAGACTAGTGTAATGATCTCACGATGGTAACTCTTCAGAGTCAAAAGGACTTTAAGTAGTGTTACGTTGTAACATTACCCTAACCCCTACCCACTAGGCCACAATTAAAAAAATCTTTGTTTGCCCGCACCCGACCCGGGCTGAAAAGTTTTGGGTAGGTAGGTCGGCCTTTTTTTTTTGAGGGCGGGGGTCTTTTTACAAATTCAGCGTGGTGTCTACATGCTCGGGTGTGCTTATGTGGCGATACCTTTTATGTTGAATGTTTCTTTTGCTTGGTACATATAATGTATTGCTTACAGATTTATATAATGTACAGTGATACAATTTATTAAAAAAAAGAATTATTATTAATATTAATATTTATATTATTAAAGAAAATTTATTATGGCCATACCCCCTAACCCTTAACAATTTTGTGCGTATTATGGGTCGAGCAGTGCGAGGTGCGGGGCCTGTCCAAACGTCTATCGACATGCATTTAATATAACGGGTAGGAGTGCAGTCAGCGTGTGATTAGGATAGATAGTTCAGGATGAGAGTGACCGGATCGGGCGATCTCGGATAGAAGTTCGAAAACCCAGCCAGTCCTGGTATAGCCTATAGTAAAAATCATTTGATTGATTAGTCGGTCCTGCTTAAAAATCTCTGTCCCAAGGTCTGAGTCCTGGTGGAGGGGATGCGACTGCTATTTCCGGCACTTTTTAAACTTTTAATGGTAAACCTCAAAAAAAAAATGGTATTGAATAGTAAAACCTTGAAACGTTAAATAGTTTAAGATGTGTGATGGTGTTGGGTGGTTACGTGATGGGTTTTTCGTGGCTTTCTGTTGCAGGAGTTCATTAAGCTGTTGATGCCACCCCTCATCACCAAGTGGAATGTTCTCAAGGATGAGGACAAAGATCTCTTCCCGCTGCTCGAGGTGAGGCTCGGTCACATAGTTAGTGTTTGTCGGTAGACAATACTTCCGTTTGTGTGATTAATCAAGCAGTGTTCACAGAATGAAACCTTCAGTTTCTATGAGTGTATAGTTAAGCTGTGTTCACTGAACAAAACCTTCAGTTTCTATGAGTGTGTTTGAGCAGTTTTGCGGGAATAAAATGTTAGTTCATATAGTGTAATCAAACCATGTTCGCTGAACAAACCCTTTATTTTCTATGAGTGTACTGGAGCAGTGTTCGAGAAGAAAACGTTAGTTGAAATAGTGTAATCAAGCAGTGTTCGATGAAAGAAATGTAGTTTGTATACATGTATGTTGCTGTTCGTATTTAGCTCATTGTACCTTCATCCTTGTATACCCATTGTGTGTTATTATTCAATCTCTATCAGCTGTGCTTTGTGCAATTTCGTACAGTTATTTTTATAATCTACACCGTACCACCTGATCATGTGTGCATTATCTGGAAACCCGTCTGTCTGTGTGTTTTCGTGCGATGCCGAGCCGTGATAATGTAAATTAGTAAAGTAAACTAGTACTCTACGTGAAATAATGAAGCAGGAGCTACTGGATTTTGTGTTAGCCTGGCAGTCATGTCTGGCAGTACACTGTATATGTATGTACAGTATATATATGTATATATATATATTGTATAGTATATACTTACTCGGTCTGTGACGTTGGAGGCTGGCGTGGTAATGGTGGAAACTTTATTTCCGTGTGTAGAAGTTGGTCGTTTGGTCGGTAGAATTTGTACGTTGACGACATCACTGCATGCTGTGTTTCAGTGTCTGTCGAGCGTGGCGACGGCGCTACAGTCCGGCTTCCTGCCCTACAGCGAACCCGTCTACAAACGCTGTCTGTCCCTCGTCGAACAGACCCTCAACCAGACCATCGTAAGTTACCTCCGACTGTTAGCTACTTCACGGCCGTCAGGCAGTGACCTTATGGGGTGACCACTTTTAGGCATTGACCTTTGGGAGTGACCACTGTTAGGCAGTGACCTTTGGGAGTGACCACTGTTAGGCAGTGACCTTGGAGAGTGACCGCTGTTAAGTAGTAACCTTTTGGAGTGACCACTGTTAGGCAGTGACCTTGGAAAGTGACCACTCTTAGGCAGTGACCTTTGGGAGTGACCACTGTTAGGCAGTGACCTTGGAAAGTGACCACTTTTAGGCAGTGACATTAGACAGTAACCACCGTTAAGCAGTGACATCCGTACATTCAGTGACCTTAAGTATTGACTGCTGTTAGACAGTTAGCACAATTAAGAAGTAATGCCCGTTACACAGTCACCACCCTCAGGCAGTGACCTTCTTGCAAGCAGTGACCTTTACATGGGGCAGCGACCTTCATGCTAGCAGCGACCATTACGCGAGAGCGTCGCAGCTGTAGTGTAGAACAATGTGTAGTGTGGAGTCCATGTGTTGCGTGCAGCCATTCGCTGCTGGGACCTCGCGAAAATCGTAAGCCCGTTTCACGTTTTTTTTGCCATTGATCTGGGGCGCGCTGCTGGTTTTTCTTGTCGGTTAGTATAGGGGAGGGACTGTTTCATAGCAGTTTTCACGTTCGCTTGAAAAGTGGCAATTACGTTTCATCGCTCCGGTGGTATTAGTCGGGTCACGTGTTTCGGATCGTTAAATTGGGATTTTAGAGCGGCCGGGTGGCGGGAGTGATTGCTGCATAGGTTACACGGCTTCCTCCCTGGAGCGGCGTGGGCGTGCGATGGGGATGAGTGTCGTTGCCATGGAAACACGGAATTCCTGTCCCAGAATTGTTTGCCGTTTTATATATGGCACACGCATAGACCGATGTGGTGTGATATATTGCGTATTTGAATTGATGGTTGGGGTTGGAATGAGAGAAGTGTAATAAGCCGTTATCTCGATGAGTCATTAAACTTCGCATTGATTCTGGGTGGTGTTGTGCCGTCGTCGTCAACTGGTAAAAATTGTGTTAAAGTGACGTCGGTTTGGAATGATGACATTATTTCTGTCTTCATAGAAGATTTTGCTTCATGCAAGATACAGATTGTATTCGTACTGTCTGACCAAACTCAGATGTTAACACGTTTGGCTCATGCATCTCATTAAATATCTCTGCTATTGATTTTTGTAGACGCTAATTAACCCGTTTTTTTTGCGGCCAATGTCAGTATAATTTTATCAGTAATAATTGGCTGACGGAGGTGCTTAGAATCAGTAAATTAATGCATTTTGTGGCATATGCTTAACGTAAAATAATGAATTTGTGAGATAAATCCAAAAGATTTACCAGAACGACAGTTTCGACAGTTAAAATGAAATTATTTTACGTGATAAATCTCAAAATTGATCATGGTTAAGTTTCATTGCTGCTGAAATGAAATGCATGTCAGTCATCTGTCCTTATGTACCATTATGTAGATAGAAGAGGGAATGCATGAAATTGTGTCTGTCAATATGTATAATGCGAATAGTTAAATAATACTTACAGCTGTGTTAGCTGTCACCTCTATAGAACGGATACTGGTCTATAAAGAACGCTTAGTGTTGCCCTTGAGTAGTAGTTATAGAACCACCTCTATAGAAAGACAGGTGTCCATAAGGAAATGTTGATGTACGTGACAGAGCAATGGCTATGTATGTGACAGAGCAGTGACTATGTACCTGACAGTTCTGTGTCCATGTACGTGACAGAGCAATGTCTATACATGTACATGACAGTTCTGTGTCTATGTACGTGACAGTTCTATGTCTATGTACGTGACAGTTCTATGTCCATGTACGTGACAGAGCAATGTCTATGTATGTGACAGTTCTATGTCTATGTACGTGACAGAGCAATGTCTATGTACCTGACAGTTCTGTGTCCATGTACGTGACAGAGCAATGTCTATGTACATGACAGTTCTATGTCTATGTACGTGACAGTTCTATGTCTATGTACATGACAGAGCAATGTCTATGTACGTGACAGAGCAATGCTAGTATGTGCGTATCTATGTCCTATGTAGTGACCAGAAGCAATGTTATGTTGCTGACGAGTTTATGTACATGTACGTGACAGTTTTGTTATGTAGTGACAGTTCTGTATCCATGTCACGTGACAGTTTGTGTTATGTATGTGAACAGTTCTATGTATGATAGATGACAGAGGCATGTCTATGTATGGACAGGTTTATGTCATGTAGCGTGACAGTTCTGTCTATGTACCTGAAGTTCTGTTACGTACGTGACAGTTCTATGTCTATGTACTGAACAGTTTGTGTCACGTAGGACAGTCTATTCTTATGTACGTTGAAAGTTCTATTCTGTACATGAAAGTTCTATGTCTAGTAGTGACGAGCATGTCTATGTACAGAACGTTCTATGGTCTATGTAGTCAGAAGCAATGTCTATGTACGGAGCAGAGAATGTTAAATGATACTAAGAGCAATGTTATGTAGTGACAGAGTAATGTATGTAAGGAATTTCTATGGTGCATGTACCGTGACAGTTCTATGTCGATGTATATGACAGAGCAATGTTAATTAACTGACAGTTCTAGTCCTGTACAGTGACAGTTCTTAATGTAGATGTATATGAAGGAGCCTGTCTTATGTACCGTGAAAGTTTATGTAAGTACTGACAGTTCTATGCTGATGTATATGACGGAGCAGTGTCTATGTACGTGACAGAGCAATGTCTATGTACGTGACAGAGCAATGTCTATGTACGTGACAGAGCAATGTCTATGTACCTGACAGTTCTATGTCCACGTACGTGACAGTTTTTAATGTCCACGTACGTGACAGTTCTATGTCGATGTATATGACGGAGCAGTGTCACTGTATGTGACGGAGCAATGAGCATCGATGTAACAGAGCAATGTCAACAACCTACGTGACATGTGAGCGTGTTTGCGATCGCAGGCGAACACGAACCATCCGGATCAGTTTGATCCGCCTGACAAGGACTTCATGATCGTCGCTCTGGACCTGCTGAGTGGTCTAGCCGAGGGACTGGAGGCGCACATAGAGAACCTGGTGCGCAACAGCAACATACTGCCGCTGCTCTACCAGTGCATGCAGGTAGGTCATCGTTAGAGGCTGAGGCGCTCCCTTCAGCTCCACCTCAGCATCTGTCGTGCTTTCCCTGAACGAAATGGGAGAGAGTCGAGATGAATTCGTCGCGTGCGTGATGCAGTCGTGCGTGTCGTGATTCGCGAAAAACTCTCTTTGTGGTAACCTTTTGTAAACGTTCGGGTATTCGGGATGCTCAGGGTATTCTGGGTGGAATGTCTGTAATTTCAAAGTTTTGAGAACAATTCGAAAAATTCCAAGAATTGCTCAAGAGTCAACAGTCATTTGAATGAGAACTAGCAACAACACTAGACTATTGCGACAATCTATTTGCACGTCATCGAGTTAGACCGAGAAGGCAGTGATGGTGCGACAGTGTCTATGCACGCTGCTGAGTTAGAACGAGAGGGCGGTGATAGCATGTCGACGTGAGTGGAAGTAACGATACATGAATCTTGTTGCTCTGCCAGGACCCGATGCCAGAGGTGCGACAGAGCTCGTTTGCGTTGCTAGGAGACCTAACGAAGGCGACGTTTCAGCACGTTCGACCCTTCATCGGTACGTGCGCCAACGACGACTAGGGAGGCCGTGGTGGCAGAGGGAGCCACCGTGCAATAGTGGCGAGCACGGGTGACTGTGATGTCTGGAATAGAGGAATAGTGTGCTTTCGATTCGTAGATGCAGACGTTTTTGTAATCGTTTCTACTGTTAAGGATGACATTTATATTATTTTTTTGTTTATATTTATATGATAAAAAATATTGTGACCAGTTCTATGGGCACACATTCTTTTCACTATTCTGTGCAGATTCAAATAATATATTGTCGATAAAAGAAGCTTGAAGATATAAGGTTAGCTGTGAACTATAGTAGATATTTTTATTAATCTTTGCAAGTAAATATCAACAGCATGGTTTGAGACATGCAGTGGCACATTTTATATTTTTTGCAGGCGAATTCATGCCAATTCTAGGCCAAAATCTCAACCCAGAGTTCATATCAGTGTGCAATAACGCAACCTGGGCCATCGGAGAGATTTCGATAAAAATGGGTAAGTGCTGAAGCCAGTGTTGACCAGTAGTATGTAGCAGCTAGTTAATTGAACGTGCAGCTCGGATAACTGACACTTCAGACTGCTGGAAGCTGTGGGTGGGTGCGGACAGTGTTTTTATTGGCAATTCTATATTCTCTAATGTTTTGGCTGTTTGGGGAATAGATTGTGTTTCTACAGTGTCTTCGGTTGGACGAACGTATGAGTGGATGACGAAACGATTTGTTTTCGTCCGTGAAAACCACTTCCAAACGCATCACTGCTGCCATAATACCTTCAATGAAAACACATCAAACGACATTATGTTACTGTTCATAGAAATTTCTCTCTTATTTTATTTCTACATTTGAAGAATAATATGTTTCATCTGTAAAGTAGCACTACTCAACGATAAAAGTTTTAAAAGTGACCGTTACTGGTACTCCGACTCTATCAGCTTTTGTATATTTGTGTGTGCATTCATGTGCGTGCATTCATGTGCGTGCGTGCGCGTGTGTTTGGATGATTTTATTTGGGCTCATATTGTCTGCATGTGCGTCACGGTCTCGCTCGATTGTTACCGCTGCACAATGCGAGTGTGGTCATGTGATCAGAACGGGCGTCGCCCTGCACGTTATTGTTTGTGTCTATACGGGATTGGTTTGCTCGACTTAAGACGACGCAATTCTATATTGAAAAGGTTTGCTGGAGGAGCGAGAGGGAAATTCAGTAGAAAAGCAAGAGGTTGGAGGAACGAGACCAGGTCAGTAATAGCAGACGCAAAGGTGGGCGCATCGCAGCGCGTGCGCGCGGTTGACGATGATTGCAGATAAAAAATAAGTCGTTCACACCGCCTTTCCGTATCCACCTTATCTCGCTCTCCTCCAAATTTTATGCGATCCTCTTTCTCTCTCTCTTTATACGTGTAACACATGTAGCGATGTTTCCCTCCACTGATTACTGCTCTCTTCCATCTCGTATGCAATGTAGAATTGCGTCAGCGCAACGTACGTATTGGGTTTATCGTAGTGCTTGGTAGATCCACGCTCCCACAGAAGTATATATAAACACATAGATCACTGACTACAGGAACAAGGCCTTAATTTGTTGACCTGCTGTGAGTTGTCGTGTGTATGCAGATCTTACTGATCACATGATCACTCAAAATAGATGCATTGAGCAAAGTGAATAAATTGTCACAGCTATTTGCTCCCTGTAATAGATGGTAAAGTTGCGTCTGAAAAATATGGCTTATATATATTTATATATATATATGTGTTTATTGTAAAGTTAGTTAGTAGTGGTTTATGAAAAACTCACATGAACTATAGTTCATGTGTGCATGTGCATGCACTTGCATTACATATATTATGTGTGAAAGAAAGTATTGCTAGGGTTAAGCAATTGACAAGATGGCTATTACAAGTAGAGTGATATCAGAGTTTTATGAAACCAGTTAATGATAGTTGTGTAGAATTCAATATCGGTTAGAATTATTAAACTATCTGATGATATTAGTGTTGTCCCGTGAAACGAGTGCATCTGGTTAATCTGGTCTGGAATGATGACGTTATTTCTGTCTTCATAGAAGTTTCGCTTCGTGCAAGATACAGATTGTATTCGTACTGTCTGACCAGATCTTCACTGTTATATCATTGCTGTCTTCTCTAAGCCACTACTCACTGTGTGTGGAAAGCGTCATTGGTTAAAGGGGTAGCACATCGGTTGAAATAAGGAGTGAAAAGGCAAACGTATCAATATATCTCGGGGAATGGCACAATTGTGTTCCACCACTGGCCACAATAAATGGAATCTGATAGTATATGTGCAATATAGCACTACTACAATTACTATTTCAATATAGCTCCAATTACACACAAAACCTATTTCAACTACTGTATCAGAGATTCCATTATATAATAATGTTATATTTACATACTATAATACTGTATAAATATGTATGTACTAACTACATACATAGCTAACTTTAGTAACTACCAATATATATATCTATGTGTCATATAAATATCTAAATACATTAACTGTAATACATGTAATATATAATTAATTGTATCGGAATATAAAATTATCTTACAAATTCGGTAAATCTTAAACGTACGACGTTCAACACAAATAAACGTATAAAACGAATGATAAATAAAAAAAAGTAAACGCTTAAAAAACCCGCGGAATGACGTTTTATTTTCTGCGTGTCGTTTTAGCGGGTCCGGAGATGAAGCCCTTTGTTCCGCTCGTGCTCACGCAGCTCGTGCAAATCATCAATCGCGCGAACACGCCGAAAACTCTGCTGGAGAACACAGGTAGGTCCGCGCGCACGCGAGCGAGACAACGAGAACTGGAGAAACGGCGACCGCGCGCGCGTGAATTTGCACATCGTGTTTCGTTGGGCGAGAGACAACAGCAGGCTAGACGGAAGTCGCTCGCGCTTCGTGTGATTTCGGAGCGCGTCACCGTGGCAACCACCTGGTTCACCACCTGGTTCGTCCACCTGGTGAGAGTGATGATTCTCTCGGCCCAGCCCACTGTGTTGATTACATACACGCTCGCTCTCTCTCTCTCACTCTCACTCTCCCTTTTCTCATTCTCTTTTTCTGTCGCTCACTAATATATTTGGCTAGCTTGCTGTTGTCTCAGCTTTTAACATACAAACTGCTTTTGGCTCAGTTTGATCTTTAGAGATGATATCATTTGATTACTCGATTATTTTGCACTACGTACTAACAACAGCAGCAGCATTGTGTTAATTTCTATCGCGACCTTGGTGACAGCTCTGTTGTATTGGAATGAACTGTACCAGCTGCTGTTGCTGCTGCTGTTGCTGCCATCTTGTGGCTGCTTGAGTGGTTTCTATGCAGAGATAGATTGTTTAGGTTATCGAGACTTGCCAGCCTGAAAACCCTTAAATGCATGATGACGTGTCTAGAAAAATTGTAGTAAAAAATCACGGGTATTTGGTAGGTTCTCCCTAATGTTGTTCTATATGCTTCCTACAAGTTCACACACACGTGTAGTCTTACCCCCGCCCCTTCTCCCCCCCTTTCTCTCTATGTTTCTCTGTCTCTTTTACTCTCGCACTTGCTCTCTCTTCCCAGCTAGCTGTTTTGTTATTTGTTGCATCTCCCCTTCTCACGTTTGGTCTTTGTCAACACTTCTCTGTCTCTCTTTGTCTCCCCTTCTCTCATTTTCTCTCTCGTTCACTGTTTGTCTCACTTCAACCTCTTTCCTGGTCACGAACACAGACACGTGTCCTGGATTTTCAAGCTGGTATAGTTTGTGTGTTTGTGTTTCATTTGTATTGTTATCGTGACAGTATCTCCCAGTTGTTTCAACGAGGCTAATGTGTGTAGTAGGCTCTATGTCTACCCTACCAGGGGGGCATCTTTCAGTTAACAGGCGGGGTGATTTTTTATCATTCGTATGATTTTATTGGATCGCACTGATTTCTGTATAGTTTTGACCAACTTTGCTAGTTTTGTTTGAGCGATTCACGCCGGGTAAATGTAAAACCAAAGTGAGCGCTGTTATTTCGTAGCCGCAGAAACAGCCGGTGTCGCTCGTGTTTCAATATCGTCGTTTCGTAGCGATCGGCAGGGCAAGGGGGACGGGGGATTTTGATTGCACTGTATTGTGGTGTCTGTTTGTTGTCGTGTATGCGCAGTCGGGTGGTTTTATTTGAACGGCGCGTGCCGCCAATGCACGACGTGGCACTAATCTTCAGATTTATGATTCGTTTTTTTTTGGTTTTCAGGGTTGTTTCATAGTCAATTGTTTGTACATTTTCAGTTAATCATGTTGGTACTTGCAGATTGAGTCAGCATTATCGCAGGGGGCCACTCTAACGTCTAATTTCGAAATCTCGATTCAACGTCCGTAACGATCGAGAGAGATTCTCAAGAGAGATTCGGTGTAGCGCTCGTGCAGGGTTTTCTTATTCGCCCCAAAACCACCCCACCCCGTTTTTGTAATCGGATAATAAAGCTCCCTTGTTTTTCGATGTGTGTAAAGTGACATGCTCTTGCTTTCGATCCACACAGTTTGTTTAAAAAAAACCTGGGGAGATGAGGAGATGAGAAAATTGCAATATAACCACATTCAGGCCACTTGTTTTGTACAGTGATGAATTGTATTTTATTTGCTTGTATTGTTTCGTTTATGAGTTGTCTCTCTCTTTGTTTTTCTCCTCTTATTTGCCCCGTCTGCTCGTTACCGTGGTGATTGTAGCCATAACAATCGGTCGCCTTGGTTACGTGTGCCCTCAGGACGTCGCTCCCATGTTACAGCAGTTTATACGGCAGTGGTGTGTAAACGTTTTTTATTTTTCTTCTTGCTTTTCTTTAAAACTGCAGTTTTATTATAGAAAACCCGTGTCTTCCTAATTTTGTCCGGTTTAACTTTGTACGGGGAAAACAATGCGGTTCGATTAGGAGTTGTGTGCACCATAAAATTTCATCCTGGGTAAAAGGCAAGTTTCAATTGAGTAATTAATTAATTGCTTGAATGCATGTTAGGCCCGGCAACATAGCCGGGTATGTTGTCGCGAACGTTCAATGAGAATGAAACTGCAGTTTTGAGATAAGTTTTCATTTTACTGTAGAGTATAGTACAGCACTCAGTTTAATGTAATGCTACCAATGCTTAGTCTATATCTGGTTACGATCATTGCACCTATATATGCGCTCTTGGGTGCGTGTGCGATTATAGCTCAGAATTTCATCTTTTATGTCGAATCTTTATCGTTACGCTATTTTCATCGTAATATTTTGAAGTTAAGAAAGTTCATTTGTAATTACGAGCTATGTAGAGAAACTATTCTGTGTTACAGATTTTACTTTGCTACTTGTTTCTTAAAAAAAAATCGTCATTAATCAGAGAATGTAAATAATTTTAACGTAATAACGTGGCATGTTGTGTATTTTTTAAAGGTGACCTTGCTCAGCCGCTTGCCATTGTGACGTCACAATGTCTGTTAAAGTTGTTAGAGTAAGCAGATGCATATAATAAGCTGCTATTGTTGTCGCGCACTTAAATATCCAGCGAGCATTAAACAAATGAATGTTCTTGCATCTGGTCACACTTTGGGAAAAATAATTCGGTGTTATCTCCTTTTGTAGAGTATAAAATGTATAAAGCTAGAAAAACTATAAATATATAATCAGGAGTAGGTAATATTCTATTATATACTCTTGAGACAATAGAATATATCATATAAAAAAAGAAAAAGAAATTTTAAAACCCAAAAAACGGGAAAAAAGTAGAAATGAGAAATGGTGCGCGACGGCCATCTTTGGTCGAAGATTTGTGGCTGGGCAAAGTCGCTCGATCTCTTCCGATCGTTATGTGTCTCTGCATGTCTCGTCGCGTTCTCGCTCTCCGACTCCCGCGCCGCCGCGACCTAACCGCGACCCCCTGCTGACCTTGACCTTGGCAGGTGCACGTCGCTGCGCAACATCCGCGACAACGAGGAGAAGGACTCAGCGTTCCGTGGCGTCTGCGTGATGATCGGCGTCAACCCGGCCGGCGTCGTGCAGGACTTCATCTTCTTCTGCGACGCCGTCGCGTCGTGGGTCAGCCCCAAGGAGGACCTCAAGGAAATGTTCTATAAGGTAGCGGGGGTGGTGGAGGGAGGGAGGGACTTGCGTGCGTGCGTGCGTGCGTGCGTGCGTGCGTGCATGCATGGCTGCATGTCTGTGAGTGGTGTGTGTGTGGGTCAGCCCTAATGATGATTTCAACTACATGTTCTTTGAGGTTAGCCAGACATAGATGCATCCCAGCGTGAGGTATTGAACGTTCATTGTTGTTTGGCTTTCATTGATATAATAAGTTCATCGTAACAATATTCATAATATTATTAATGATAAGAATAATAATAATATAACATTGGCTCCGCTTTGTTATTCTCATTAATAATATTAATAATGCAACTGACAAGGTAGTTGTCTGTGCATAAACTCCCTCTGTCGATGCGCTGAGAAAGGCCAATTGTTTCCTGCGACCTGAACCTGACCCCCATGTGACCTCCGTTGTAGATCCTGCACGGGTTCAAGAACCAGGTCGGCGATGAGAACTGGCAGCGATTCGCCGAGCAGTTCCCTGCTCCGCTGAGAGAGCGTCTCACTCAGCACTACGGTGTGTGAGGGGGCGGGCGGCAAGCAAACACGGTGAGTTCACGCGTGCGCGCGCGCGCCGTACGTATGGCACGAAGGGGGCGGATCCACGAGTTCTGAAGCACGCAGGGGAGGGGGGGGTGTATCTCGAATTAAACATTTCTTTTCGAGAGAATGCGGTTTCCGTTCGATCCGCACTGTATATTATCTGTTTTTCGGACAGTTCGTCGTTCTATTGTAACTGAGAAAAATATTGTTGCCACGTTTGAGAAAACACATCGAGCCTACAGTCGTGAACGTGAAGGTGGCACTGAAGTCCTGGATACTCTCTCTCGATCCGCTCCTAGTGTGCGGATGGCGTGGTCATGGTACGGAAGGCGGCCTCAATAGCGTAGCTGCGTTTTTTCTCGTCGCCACGATCTCGCTCGCTTCTTTTTTGTAGCGGCCGACGTGCAAGTTTCCGTTTCCGTTTTTTTTTTGCATCTAGGTCCAATCACCGTGACGACGCCGTGCGGCGCGGCGTCGCCGGGGAAACCGGGAGAGGTCGTCGGACGACGGAGCTACGAGGGAAGGGAGGGGGAGGGGAGGGGAGTGAGCGTTTCTTTTTCCGAGTCACACGACGGGTAGTACAGCCGTCTTACGCGAGGGATGGGTGCGCGCCCTGCCGACGTCGCCAGCGCAGGGTAGTGGACGTGGTAGTTGTCAGTGAGGTAGAGACGGTGAAAGAACCTGTTAGTCAGAGAGCGAGAGAGAGAAAGAGAGAGAGGACCTTCTGTTAGTAAGAGAATGAGAGAGGGAGCGGTAATGGTAGAGGGACCATCTGTTAGTAAGAGAATGAGAGAGAGATAGAGAGTGAGAGAGAGGCGCTAACGGTATATGGACCTTCTGTTAGTAAGAGAGAGAGAGAGAGAGGGGCAGTCACGGTAAATATACCTTCTATTAGTAAGGCAGAGAGAGGTGGTCATGGTAAATGGTCCTTCCGTTTATTATGCCATTGATATTATTCTCACTCGGGGTGTTATTTACCGTGTGCAGTCACCTCTGTAGTAATGTTTCGAATCGTTTGGCCATTCTGCCGTGGTTGCATTGGGAGGTCATGCGTCGCTGGGGCAAGGTCCATAGCCACTTCCTGCGTTCGGTTTGGTCGGCACGGCAGCGCGAAACTTTTCGGGAACATAGTTAAGTTTGAATTCTCACAATGAAACGGATCAAAGTAGTTGACGTATTTACCTAGATTTAATCCGACCATTCTGATTGGTTGTTTAGTTAAGTTACGGTTAACGCGCGCGTCTGGACGGGCCGGCTGGAACCAACGTGACAGCAGAGTTTACAAGAGTTGAAATCATCCGGTGCAGTTGAAATTCATTCGAAAGAGAAGGGAGAGAGGGGAGAGAGAGAGAGAGAGAGAGAGAGAGAGAGACAGACAGTTACATAGAAACGCCTGTCACAATGCGAATGTTTTGACGAGGCAAAGGTTTTTGCGAGACGGTGCTCCCTACTCTCTTCTGCTGGACTCTCGCGATCTCGGTGCGGATTCCCTGGGATGGAGAGTGCACCGTGGGCCGTTCAGCCGGCCGCAGCGCAAGCGTTACTGGGGAAAAAACTTAGTTAAGTTGCACCTAGATTTGGAAATATGTGTATTAAGTCTAAAAAGCATGCTGCGTGGGAGCTGTGCCAGTCATTTTGCTGCGTGGTCCACCCTCCGACCGCATTACGAGGTCCACAACGTCGTCTCCTTTTCTTTTGCGATCTATGGCCACAGTTTGCCAAAAAAACGTGCATTCATGAATGTGGTGGTGGGGGGGGGGGTGATCCGTTTATGACCCGATATTGTTTGTTTACGAAAGGTTATCTTCACCGAGATACAAATTGATCTACAATCTCCTTTCGAGAGATGCGTGTACGATCGGCTGTCGAAATTCCGCTTAGGGTGCGACTTTGGAATCGCGCGTCGACGCGAACACTGCGCGGTGGTGACCCTGCTTTGAAATGACTGGCACTGTTTCCACTTTAGTTAAGTGAAGGATCCCGGTGGCCGCCTTCCAGCTGGCGTGTGAGCGTAGACGCGTGTTGTCTGCTGGTCGCTGTTGCCGTCATTGTCGGCGGTGAATCGATGCAAGTGTCGGATTGAGCTGAGCCAGCTTGTCGTTGCTTGTCAACGTGAAGTTATCAGCAGCATCACCAAATGTAGCAACAGCAGCAACAACAACAGCAGCAGCAGCAGCAGCAACAACAACAGCAGCAGCAGCACTAACAGTAGCAGCAGCAGTGACAACAACAACAGCAGCAGCAGCACTAACAGTAGCAGCAGCAGTGACAACAGCAGCAGCACTAACAGTTGCAGTTGCAGTTACTTAAGTTGCAGTTGCAACTTACAGTAGCAGAAGTAGCAGCAGCAACAGCAGCAGCAGCAGCAGCAGTAGCAACAGCAGCAGCAGCAGCAGCAGCAGCAGCAACAGCAGCAACAACAGCAGCAGCAACAACAGCAACAGCAGCAGTAGCAGCGCACACAGCAGCTGGGGGCGGACGACCCTGCGGGGACATTAAAACTAAGAGAACGGCTCGCCGCAATTACGAGCGGCGTGGCCCCGCTTATACGTGTATAGCAAAATCGGTCGCTGTATCTTCCGTTCCTTGTGTTTTCTCATTATCTCGCCCGAGTTGAATCGTCCACGTCGTAGCGTCGAGGTATAAGATGGGGGGGAATTCCATGTGACGTCATATCCCACTATTCCTAGTCCTGTCTGTCAAGCGTGCATGCGGATGCCCGGGATGCTGCGGTACTCCTCATCCTCGGAGGATGCTGTGGCTCGGGGCTTCGCTGATGGGCGTGCGATCTTTATCCAGGTTGTGTTGTTGTCGAAGGTGTGTCGACGCGCTCGGGGAGGGCGTCACGCCGGTGGCTGTAGTGTGAATTATTAAGGCAGTCGTATCCTAGCCACATACCTGTTGGCGTGTGTCGTGTGTGTGTAGTGTGTGAGTGCGTGTGTGGAGAGATGGGAGAGAGAGAGAGAGAGACGTAACCTGTTTTCAAAGTAAATGTGATAATGTTTGCTGTGACAACATTCAATCGGCATGAGTTTCCCCCGTATATATATATAGATATAAATAAATAAATAAATGTTATCGAGGAAAGTCACTGCTGGTAAGAGCGGTGTATAGGTCATGAGTGGGGGGGTGGTGCTGCATACAGCGTCGGTCGTTGGGGGGTCGGTGCGGCTCAGATACTTTTTTCACACTTTAATAAATCGAAGTAGTGCTCATTGTGATTGATTGATTGATAGATTGATTACATGCTGGTGCTTTGCGTGAGTTGTCTCTACCTTTGCCCGCGTGCGTGCGTTTGTACGTTGCAGTGCGTGACTGCATACGTGTGTGCGTGCGTGCGTGAGGCTGGGCGGGGACAGGGAATGATTGACGATGGACCTGTTCGTAGGTTCCGTGTCAGGTTGTCTATGCACCGTTGTTGTGTGCGTGCATGCGTGTGCGTGCGTGCGTGCGTGCGTGCGTGTGTGTGTGTCAAACGCAACTATCGGCAGGTTCGTTAATCGGACCTCGGTTCGTTACACGGAAATCTTCCGCACAAGTGTAGCAGCAAGATAGGTTTTTAAAATGCGTTTAGTCCTTTAACCCGTCAAAGAGTACTACTATGTAAATGTATGAACCTCTTATTGGAGAAATTTCTAGTCGAAAAACACGCGCAACTTAACGATATATATGATAGGTAATTAATGAAAAGGAAATAAATAAATAAATAAATAAAAACGCCAAGTCCGCTGGGTCTTATAAATAACGTGTGAGGTAAGCAAACGTGATTCACGTTGAAGATATCAATAAATTTTTTGTATAAAAGAAGCATATAACGAGTTTACTCACGAATATATTCTGCCCCTTATCGAATACTTATTTGCATATGTCCAGTGTGAATAAATAAAGTCATTTACTGTAAAGAATCACTCGCTCATATATATCTATAAATAAATATATATATGTGTATAAAAGATGAACTCCGAAAGAACTTGTTAAAGAAGGTCGATTGTATTCGCCTAATTTGTAATTTTCTGTTAATTCGTATCGGTTTTTTTTTTGCTGCTAATCTTTTTGTTGTGATAAGAAAGTAAGACAGGTATTTATTTGCAGTCACGCCATCTAGTGAACAATAGGGGAGATAAAAGTTTTGTAAGATTTGCGGGAGAGGGGGGTAATGCTTCTGCTTGCTACGTCGGACACTTCCTATAAGAAATGTAACGGGAAGAGTTAAGCCACCGATGCAGCGTGGGCGGTTTGCACTGGGTTAACCCCGTGTAGCACCATGCGAGAACGACAACATCGATTATCTTCTATTAATTAGCTCATTGATTAAGCAGCGCGCCTCGGAACCGCCTCGTTAATTTAGTAATGAAGCATTTAGTCCGTCGTTTATTTTTTCCGGCAGACGAGCTGAATCGTTCGACGCGTGTATTTTTTAAACGAGTAGCCAATTATATGTATAGAGTTGACCGAATAAGAGTGAGAGATTAGTAGCGTTTAATGATCAGGACCTTGTTGTTATAGTAGACGTTTGTTATGAAATGACCCTGGTGCGTGCGTGCGTGTGCGCGCATGTGCTACCAAAGCTCGTGATGCGCTTCAATTTGATCATTAATGTTGAGTTAGGTTTGCTTGAGCATTGTGGGTAGTGCTGTTGTTCAAAGGGCGACTTATGTGTGTGGGTGTGTGTGTGTGTGTGTGCGTGCGTGCGTGCGTGCGTGTGTGTATGTGTGCGTGTGGTGTGTGAGTGTCCATGTGTGGGCGTGCATGTGTAATAGTGCGTGTGCGTGCGTGCTCTCGTGCTTGTGAATCTGACGGCATCCATTGCGAGTGTATTGTTTTATAATCAGTTGCAGCAGAAATGCGTCACCGTGTTATATGTTTATCTCTATCCTTCCCGCTTTCCAGTCCTCTCGTTGTGTTGTCTTGGGGCAAAGTGTGTTGTGTCCATGCTGCAGGGACTGTGCAAGAGTCAACCCACCGCATCTACGAGCGAAATATGATCTAATATAATGTATAGTCACATTCCCGCTGTCGCTCAAACGGTCAATTTCGCGATTTCTCTATTGATTTTGTATTTTATTCACCATCGTGTCGCATCTGTTCTTTCGTTTAGGGTTTTCTTTCATGTTGTATTGAGCAGTGTTATGCTGGAACGAGTAACAACAAAAGCAGACTGGTATTATGTCGATTTCATACTCTAGAATTATCCCATTGACTACCAGGTAGTGTGTTCCTCACCTATAGTTTAATAAGTATTAATTTACCTAGTTCACATTAAGTTCAATTCATTGCACAACGTATTTGCACAGTCCCTGAAGGCGACCCAGTGTTTTACCGTTATTTTTAACTACTACACTAATTATGTAATAATTAAGGACAACCAGAAGTAATTTTTGCAAGTAAAATCATATAGTTGTTATTTTAAATCTTTATGTATCGATATGTCGGTTGTTGTACATTACACACAGGTAACAGTGAAAATACAGATGCATGCTAAATTTCACATCGGCTTGGATGCTTATTGGTGTGCGGTTGACTAGAAACCAGCTTGAATTCGTCACACGCACAATCACTTCCATTGGATGTACAATCTTACACCGGGCATACTGTTGCATAGAAACATACACGCTTATCCCATCCGAGTAAAATACACCTGTGTATGTATATATATATATTTATTTATTTATACATATATATATATTTAGAGAGCGAGAGAGTAAGAGTAATGTAATAATATATACATTGAACAAATAACGAAATGATACAAATACCAGTAATTTCTTTCAGTAATCAATTTCACTTATACAATAACACGGAATATCGCTAACCACGCAAGGCAAGACATTGCTCATCATACAACCTTTCTCTCTCCCTCTCCCTCTTCCTCCCTCTTCCTCCCTTCTACTCCCTTTCTCTCTCAATCTGTTACCATAGCTCCGTCGTGCACTATTCTAGGACTAGTCGGAAGCCATGGAACATCCTTTCGCATATCTGAACACGTAATCGAAATCGGTCGAGTCACACTAATTGCTGTCGAATTCGATTGCTTTTCTTGTGGAGAGAGTGAGTGAGTGAGTGAGAGAGAGAGAGAGAGAGTGAGAGAGAGAGAGAGAGAGAGAGAGAGAGAGCGAGAGACGAA
>NW_014577158.1:396466-397199 GCF_000485595.1 Priapulus caudatus
AGAGAGAGAGAGAGAGAGAGAGAGAGAGAGAGAGAGAGAGAGAGAGAGAGAGAGAGAGAGAGAGCGAGAGACGAGAACATTGCTCACCACAGTGGAGAGAGGCAGGTGGCAAATCGTAGAGCGAAGCTTCAATCCCTGTACAGCGACGTAGCACTGTACTGCATTGCTCCAGCGCTCTTCCGGGCTCTCAAGCCATAAACATGTCGCCATGGCCGGGAAACGTCCTTTCCATTATCCGAACATACAACATCACCATCAACATCAACAACAGCATAACATCTGTGATATGAAAAAACAGGTTTGGAGGAACTGGAGACACTGCCCTGGAATTTTTCTGGCTTCCCAATAGCCAGTGTCCTTTCCAGTGTCCAAGTTTCCAGTAGGCAATAGCTTTTCGAGTGTCTGAACGTACAGCGTTTGTTCAGCACTGGTTATGAACACCCCATGGCCTTCAGTAGACGTAGAACGACCTCTCCGTGATCTTCAGTAGCCGTAGAACGACCTCTCTGTGACCTTCAGTAGCCGTAGAACGCCCTCTCCGTCACCTTCAGTAGCCGTAGAACGACCTCTCCGTAACCTTTAGTATCCGTAGAACGCCCTCGCCGTGACCTTAGTAGCCGTAGAACGACCACTCCCTGACCTTCAGTAGCCGTAGAACGCCCTCTCCGTCACCTTCAGTAGCCGTAGAACGACCTCTCCGTAACCTTTAGTATCCGTAGAACGACCTCTCCGT
>NW_014577158.1:397209-400488 GCF_000485595.1 Priapulus caudatus
CGCACGCACGCAGAGGATCGCACGCACGCAGAGGATCGCACGCACGCACACATATGCACGCGTTTTTTTATATGGCGTGTATACACACAGAACAGATCGTGGGTCTTCAGTAACTCTTTCTCGTATAATCAATCGCATTGTCACTAGAGAGTAAAGAAGTGGAACAAAGTCGAGATAATCGTAATTGTCGCTCTTTAGGGCATTAAAAATCAGGGTTAATCCTTAAATTAAATAAAAGCAGTGAAAACTTTACACGCAGATCAAAAAGCATGTGTATATAGGTTACTACTAAATACTATATCTACAAAATATCAATAACTATAATTTTTTTAAATTTGCTAAATTAAAAAAAAACTAAAGCCATTATTACATAAATAGCACATGTCGGAGGAGAAAATGTTTTGGCTTCAAAACGGCCAGCCACCTGGTGGTCATCTACCGTACTATCCCTTTGATGTGTGCCGCGTCCATCAGAGCTGTGGACAATGTGTGGATGGTTGTTCATAAATAATACGTCTCGCAGGCGAAACACTCTGTTAAAATAAAATCTAAATTAATTTAATTTTCTTAAATCTATTTGGGGACTTACCATGGTCAGCAACACGCACGTCCACACTAGAATGCTTGTGAGCAGGTCTGAGAGCAGGAGCAGTGTCATAACGAATACCGCAGCCATGGCGAGAAGCATGTTCGTAATTAACACCGTTCCGATAATCTAAAATAAGGGAAGGCTCGATTTATGATTAATGTTATTAATAATAAATTTTGTAATTTATGGCGTGGTGGTGGTATTGTTTCGTTACAAGGTTTGCCATAATTACGTGATGCCCTGATTCATGACGTAATACTGAAATATGCACTATAAATCCAAACTACATATCTAATATATAACGTGTCATATTTCGCCACTCTAACACGACTCTATGCGCAAACACTCGCGTTCACGGATCATTATCGTATGTAAATATATAGCTACCTGATCCATCAACCAGTTGACATATATTTCCGACCAAAAGAACATGTAACCGAAGTCTGTTTGATCCGCCAGGGCGCGCATGTCGTCCAGAGCCTTGGCTTCGTCCTCCAGGGTTCGCACAGACACGTGCGTGAAGGTTATGCGACAGTCCTACACACAGCAACAACAACTATATGGACGCCATCCTGTTGGAAATGTCACGGTATACGGATGGCTAATCATAAATTCATGAATAAATATATATATATGTATGTATTTATATGTGTATAGATAATGATAAATAATCATATATATAATTATATATATATATATATATTGTGACACGTGATGCATGAATAGCTCCCATTGAATCATAAAGTTTGTCGCAAAAAATGAAGATGTAACTTACGTACGAGATGAATATTTGATAACAACGCATAGTTTTATGTACATACGTAATTCCTTTCTATATAAATAATGACTGCTTGAATTATGGACTTTTATCAATAATTATCACGCGCGTACACTGTCGTCCTAGCAGTAGTGAGTGTGAACTGCGAAGGCATGCAGAATACTGATAAAAACTGTGCACTACAATCGAACGCGAAACCAATACCACTTCATTTGCGGTGCGAAGTGCAGTATAGACAGTTCTACAGAGACTACAGTGGAAATCATGCTTCTGTATTATCAGAGGTAAGCGACTAAGGTTACATTGTGCATATATAGCTGAACGAACATACGTGACGAAAACGAGCATGCATTCATTTCTTTTTCGTCAGATATACGCAGTGGTTCTCAACCCTTTTGTTTGGAGGCCGTCATTTTTCGGTTCTTCCGCATATTTCTCGCTTCTGTTGTTCCTAATGCAGCTCTTATTGCTAATTAGTTATACTACAATACTTACAATTAGTGCCATTTCGTAGAGTACAGCCACCTGTACAGTTAAATGACGCATGTAGCGACAAAATATGCAGAGTATAAAATCGGGAGAAACGCTCATTTGATTTGTAACTGAAACCAGCCAACATGTTATGCACCTCCCCCCGCACCCAGGTTGAGAACCACTGATTATCTATAGCAGGCAAGTTCATCATAACAAGATAGAAAAAATAGACACCAAGCGTAGTGGGTTAGTAACCATAGCAACTACAACCGCGTCGAAAGACTTTCGTCGTCGATCGTCAGGCGACCCTTAAAGTCGACGTCGTCATCGGCAGGGCTGAGCGTGATGGGAACCTCGCCGACGCTGTCGAACGTAAAGAACACGTTCTTCGGCGAGCATTTGCAATTGAAGGCGCCCTCGCTCGCCGGCGACTGACAGGTGGGACAGGAGCGCCCTCTGACGTCGGCGGGAGAGTTAGGCGCCGTAGGTGGGTTAGCGTGCGGGGTGCCGTTAGAGAGACGCGCGTCTTTCTTGCCGTCACCATCATCACCGAAACCGTGCTTCTTCCCGCTATCCCAGCCGGGTTTCTCGTCGGTAGTGCGTGCAGGATAGAAAGAGTCGGAGTTTGCGAAGGCGGGGTTGTCGGAGCCTACCGAGTCGGTGACACGCACGAGTTCCTGCGACAGTTTGTCGTCGGTGTCGCGCGGGTAAGGGGCCGGTCCGATCCAGCTGAGAATGACGGGCAGGAAGAACAGCGCGTGGAAGAGACCATACAGCACAACGCAGAAGAAGGTCTGCAAGTAAAGAGAGATAAACGTATAGAGAGAGGGAGTGAGAGAGAGACCGAGATGAAGCGGCCATAAAAGTTACGATAATACGATAAAAGGAACGAGTTAGAGAGAGAGAGAGAGAGAGAGAGAGAGAGAAAGAGAGAGAGGGGGATGGTGATTGAGAGAAATTGTGAGAGCGCTAGAGAGAGAGAGAGATGATGACAGAACACTGCTACAGAGACAGAGGGGATAGATAGAAGAAAGATAAGGGAAGGAAGCGATGAAAGAGATATAGGGGGGGGGAGAGAGAGAGAGAGAGAGAGAGAGAGAGAGAGAGAGAGAGAGAGAGAGGGGTAAAATATACGAATTGGGGTCGGCTAGAGGGTAAGTGAGAGGGCAGGGGGAATAGGAAATCACAGAGATCCTTGATATGGAACGAATCTGTAACATGTCTCGAAAGTGCGAGATATGTCCACATTATATATACGTATATATATATATATATATATATAAGTATATATATATATGGCTTCTTACCTTGAAGAACTGTTGGGAAGGAGAGTCGAAGTCCGACGTATCGAGAGAGGGCGAGAATGATGGGCGTGAAACCCACCGCATGAACAACGAGCCCGCCCGCCATGCAACAAGAACAAATCAGCAGCGAACTG
>NW_014577158.1:401383-412409 GCF_000485595.1 Priapulus caudatus
CGAGCTTGAAATTCGTCACACGCACAATCACTTCCATTGGATGTACAATCTTACACCGGGCATACTGTTGCAAGAAACATACACGCGTTATCCCATCCGAGTAAAATACACACTGTGTATGTAATATATATATATTTATTTATTTATACATATATATATATTTAGGAGAGCGAGAGAGTAAGAGTAAATGTAAATAATATGATACATTG
The DNA here is from genome assembly GCF_000485595.1 of Priapulus caudatus. Taxonomy (NCBI): domain Eukaryota; kingdom Metazoa; phylum Priapulida; class Priapulimorpha; order Priapulimorphida; family Priapulidae; genus Priapulus; species Priapulus caudatus. The sequence goes on from NW_014577158.1 coordinate 401,593, forward strand.
AACAAATAACGAAATGAACAAATACCAGTAATTCTTTCAGTAATCAATTTCACTTATACAATAACACGGAATATCGCTCCACGCACGCAAGGCAAGACATTGCTCATCATACAACCTTTCTCTCCTCCCTCTCCCTCCCTCTCCTCTCTTCCTCGCTTCTACTCCCTTCTCTCTCAATCTGTTACCATATGCTCCTGTCGTTCACTACTCTAGGACTAGTCGGAAGCCATGGAACATCCTTTCGCATATCTGAACACGGTAATCGAAAATCAGTCGAGTCACACCTAATTGCTGTCCGAATTTGATTGCTTTTCTTGTGGAGAGAGAGTGAGTGAGTGAGAGAGAGAGAGAGAGAGAGCGACGAACATTGCTCACAGCACAGTGGAGAGAGGCAGGTGGCAAATCGTAGAGCGAACAGCTTCAATCCCTGTACAGCGACCGTAGCACTGACTGGCATTGCTCATGCGCTCTTCCGGGCTCTCAAGCCATAAACATAGTCGCCATGGCCGGGAAACGTCTTTTCCATTATCCGAACATACAACATCACGCATCACATCAACAAACAGCATAACATCTGTGATATGAAAAAACAGGTTGGAGAACTGGAGACACTGGCCCTGTGAATTTTCTGGCTTCCGCAATGCCATGTCCTTTCCAGTGTCCAAGTTTCCAGTAGGCAATAGCCTTTTCGAGTGTCTGAACGTACAGGCGTTTGTTCAGTCACGTGGTTGTGACACCCCATGGCCTTCAGTAGACCGTAGAACGACCTCTCCGTGATCTTCAGTAGCCGTAGAACACGACCTCTCTGTGACCTTCAGTAGCGGGTAGAACGCCCTCCTCCGTCACCTTCAGTAGCCGTAGAACGACCTCAGTCTAACCTTTAGTATCCGTAGAACGCCCTCGCCGTGACCTTAGTAGCCGTAGAACGACCACTCCCTGACCTTCAGTAGCCGTAGAACGACCTCTCCGTGACCTTCAGTAGCCGTAGAACGACCTCTCCTTGCCGTCGGTGTAAAAGGTTGGCTTGCTCTCGAATCGCATGCGCTTCTGGCGCCACCAGGTGTCTCTGGGCGGCGTTGGTGGCGTCGCCGCAGCGCCCCGCTCCTCGCCCCTGTGCTGTCTGAACACGTGTAGTAACTCGCTCACCACCCTCTCGGTGAGGCGATGGTCGGTGGCGTCGACGCCGAGTTGTTGATCGGGGTCGCTGCCAGGAGTCGCCTCCTCTGCCGTCGACGACACGGACGACGAGGCGTCGTCGGTCGTGGATCGCGTGCGGGCATCGGAGGCATCCTGCGAGTCGCCAGGGGGCGCCACGGCGGCGACAGCGTCGGTCTGGCACGCGCGGCTCGTGCTCGGCGGGCGGGACTGCGAAAAAGGCTTCGGGTAGAGGAACGCGTCCCGTGGTGTCTCCTCCTCTTCCTCTGCTTCCTCTGCTTCCTCCGTGTCCGCGCTGCCGTCGCTGTTTCCCTGTCGTCCCTCGTAGCTGTCGCCGTCGTCGCCGCCATATTCCTCCACGCTAGCCAGGCGTTCCGCGCCGCCGCCGCTACCGCCGTCGAATCTCCTCGCTGCCAGCAGCGAGTAGCGACGCCGCGCGGTCGGGCACGCCTCCTGATGTCCACCGGCGACGCAGGGCGGACAGATCCAGGCGAGCGGCGGCGGCGGCGCGCGATCTCTGCCGAGGTCGATGGTCGATCGCGAGGATACAGAGGGCGACACCGAGCGTGCGCTGACCCCGGTGACCCGGCTGCCGCGCCGGTCGTAGCTGTTAGCGTAGTTGCGCGGCATGTTTGACCCCGCCGCTGACCCCGGTGACCCGGCTGCCGCGCCGGTCGTAGCTGTTAGCGTAGTTGCGCGGCATGTTAGCGTACATGTCGTAGTCTGCGTCGTCGTCGTCGATGGCAGAATTGCGGATGTGGTTCTCTCGCAAACCGACGAGTTCGGCCGCGCTCCGATTCTCCCCGTTCTCCCAGCTTTCCAGATTTTCGCTGCTCCTCCGCGGCTTGGCGGGGCTCGTGTACAGCGCGGCACGATGCGTCGAGACGAGCGGACTTCCGGGTTTTTCGCCGCTCCGCGCGATCACGGGAGCGGAGCTGTACAGCGGGTCAGCACCCCCTGGTGAGGCGGTCCCGCGGGAAAGGCGGCGCACCCTGTAGGTGGGCGAGACGGCACGACGCGGTGTGTCCGGCCGCCGCTCCCACCGCCGCCGACCTGCAGAGATGGCGTCGTCGGAAACCGCCCGCCACCGCGGCACACCCGACCCCGCGCGACCTCGCCTGCCAATGGAGTCGACGCGCTGGCGTGTCCCGCCGTCCGCGACGCCGCGGTGGTATGCGCACAGCGGGGGAAGTTCGTCGAAGGAGGAGGGAGGAGGAGGAGAAGGGGAGAAGGGTTCGTTGTAGATGTCCTCGGCAGACTGGGAGCGTCGGTGAGACGAGCGACTGTCAGTGGCGTAGTCTGAAGTCGCCTCGACGTCCGGCACGTTGTAGAGGGCGCCGCCGTTCTCCGCGACTTCTGCCGAGAGCCTATCGATTAGCTGTGCCTGTCGCGAGAGCTTGTCATTTAGTTGTGCCTGTTGCGAGAGCTTATCGTTTAGTTGTGCCTCTCGCGAGAGCTTATCGTTTAGTTGTGCCTCTCGCGAGAGCTTGTCGTTTAGTTGTGCCTGCCGCAAGAGGTTATCGTTTAGCTGCGCCTGTTGCGAGAGCTTATCGTTAAGTTGTGCCTGTTGCGAGAGCTTATCGTTAAGTTGTGCCTCTCGCAAGAGCTTATCGCTTTTCTGTGCCTGTTGCGAGAGCTTATCGTTTAGCTGCGCCTGTTGCTGAAGGTCGAGCAGCTGCCAGAAGGACTTTGAGTGGAAGAACGAGTGCTGATTAATATCATTGCCGCTACTGCCGCCGCCGCCGCCGCCGTACAGTGGCGATCTCAGTAGGGTCGTGTCGAGCTTCGTGTGGATGGCCGTCGCCGTGAACGACGTCGCCGAGGCAACACCAACGCCGTCGGTCGGCGATGGCGACGACGACGACGGCGACTTCCGGTCGGCGCGCGCGCCGGATTTCCGCGGTTGCTTGTCGTCGTGCCGGAAGAGGCGCTGTCGCTGTCCGAAGATGACCGGGTCGCCGACGTAGCGGTGTCGCGGCGCGGTGAGCGTGAAGATGTCGTGCAGACGCGCCAGCTTGCCCTTGGACGTCCTTGAGGCCTGTGCGCGGGGTTAGGGGAAGCGGGTGGAGGGGTTGATCAATAGTTGTTAGGATGCGTGCGGCGATGGCAGGTGGGGGGGCGGTAGTAGTGTGGTGTTAGCACACGTGTGTGTGTGTGTGTGTGTGTGCGTGCGTGTGTGTGTACGCGTGCGTGTGTGTAATTGTGTTTGCGTGTGCGTGTGTGTGTGTGTGCGTGTGCGTGTGTGTGTGTGTGAGTGTGAGTGTGAAGTAATGTTGTGGCTATGTGCGGTACTGTCAGGGGCCTAATTGTCATCTCGGCAGAATTTTCAACGATTTTTTAACAAATGCATTATTCGATATTACACATGTCCGTGCTGCGCGATTCGACTCGTTAAACTTGCGATCGTTTTTTTACAGTTATGCTGACAAATCTCGCAGCTATTTATATATATATAATAATTATATATATATATTGTGACACGTGATGCATGAATAGCTCCCATTGAATCATAAAGTTGTCGCAAAAAAGAAGATGTAACTTACGTACGAGAGAAATATTTGATAACAACGCATAGTTTTATGTACATACGTATTCCTTTCTATATAAATAATGACTGCTTGAATTATGGACTTTTATCAATAATTATCACGCGCGTACACTGTCGTCCTAGCAGTAGTGAGTGTGAACTGCGAAGGCATGCAGAATACTGATAAAAACTGTGCACTACAACGAACGCGAAACCCAATACCACTCATTGCGGTGCAGAAGTGCAGTATAGACAGTTCTACAGAGACTACAGTGGAAAATCATGCTTCTGTATTATCAGAGGTAAGCGACTAAGGTTACATTGTGCATATATAGCTGAACGAACATACGTGACGAAAACGAGCATGCATTCATCTTCTTTTCGTCAATATACGCATTGGTTCTCAACCAACCCTTTTGTTTGGAGGCCCGTCATTTTCGGTTCTCCGCAATATCTCTCGCTTCTGTTGTTCCTAATGCAGCTCTTATTGCTAATTATAATACTACAATAACTTACAATTAGTGCCATTTCGTAGGTACAGGCCACCCTGTACAGTTAAATGACGCATGTAGCGACAAAATATGCAGATAATAAACGGGAGAAACGCTCATTTTGATTTGTAACATGAAACCAGCCAACATGTATGCACCTCCCTCGCGCACCCAGGTTGAGAACCACTGATTATCTATAGCAGGCAAGTTCATCATAACAAGATAGAAAAAATAGACACCAAGCGTAAGTGGGTTATAACCATAGCAACTACAACCGCGTCGAAAGACTTTCGTCGTCGATCGTCAGGCGACGCCTTAAAGTCGACGTCGTCATCGGCAGGGCTGAGCGTGATGAACTCGCCGACGCTGTCGAACGTAAAAGACACGTCTGCGGGAGCATTTGCAATTGAAGGCGCCCTCGCTCGCGGCGGCGACTTGACAGTGGACCAGAGCGCCCTCTGACGTCGGCGGGAGAGTAGGCGCCGTAGGTGGGTTAGCGTGCGCGGGTGCCGTTAGACGACGCGGCGTCTTTCTTGCCGTCACCATCATCACCGAAACCGTGCTCTTCCCGCTATCCAGCCCGGGTTTCTCGTCGGTAGTGCGTGCAGGATAGAAAGAGTCGGAGTTTGCGAAGGCGGGTTGTCGGAGCCTACCGATCGGTGACAGCGGCACGAGTTCCTGCGACAGTTTCGTCGTCGGTGTCGCGCGCGGTAAGGGCCGGTCCGATCCAGCTGAGAAACGGCAGGAAGAACAGCGCTGGAAGAGACCATACAGCACAACGCAGAAGAAGGTCTGCAAGTAAAGAGAGAATAAACGTATAGAGAGAGGGAGTGAGAGAGAGACCGAGATGAAGCGGCCATAAAAGTTACGATAATACGCATAAAAGGAACGAGTTAGAGAGAGAGAGAGAGAGAGAAGAGAGAGAGAGAGAAGAGGGGGATGGTGATTGAGAGAAATTGTGAGAGCGCTAGATAGAGAGAGAGAGAGAGAGAGAGAGAGAGATGAATGACAGAACACTGCTACAGGAGACAGAGGGGATAGATAGAAGAAAGATAAGAAGGAAGCGATGAAAGAGATATTGGGGGGGGATAAAAATAGATTGGGGTCGGCTAAGAGGTAAGTGAGAGGGGGGCAGGGGGAATAGGAAATCACAGAGATCCTTGATATGGAACGAATCTGTAACATTCTCGAAATCTTATTTTAGATGTCCACAATTATATATACGTATATATAATATATATATATATATATATGGCTTCTTTACCTTGAAGAACTGTTGGAAGGAGATCGAAGTCGACGTCGAGAGAAGAATGAAGGCGAGGAATGTGCTGAAACCACCGCAGAAACAGCCGCCCCCATGTGCTTCAACGACATGTCAGCACGAGCTGCAAAACACATCCCGCAAAAAACACACCTCATGACGTCACGCGTCCAATTTGTTTGAGAGTGCGTCAAATCAACGCGCATTATATTAAACATAGAAGGCGTTAAAAATTTAATGTCTATTTTAAAAATTGCAATGGTTATGATGATGAATAACAATGTGAATCAGTTTTTGCTGTTAGGTGTAGTAAACGGTGTTGAAACTCGTTGAAACCCGATGTGACGCAGTAGCCTAAATGTTAAAACGCAAGCTCTGGCGACATATGAGTGTTAGCACAATTAAACTGGCTGCTACAAACGTCTCACTAGTTTTTATACACGTATACCAAGTTTGGATCGACAGTTTTAGCTTTGGTTTAGTTTTAGTTTGATCTCTAGCTCATCACGCAGGACCCGCATCTATACCTCTATACGACTTATTCTCATCTCTCTTTCCAATTTCACCCCAAATCGGCGATGAAGTCTGCTCTCAAGTCTACTCTCTCATCTTCTGCTCTTCTCGCTTATCTTCTTTCTCTGTCTCTGTCTCTCTCTCTCTCCCTTCTCACCTTTCTCTTCTCTTCTCTCTCTCTCCCTTCTCCCTTCTCTCTTCTCTTCGCTTTCTCTCTTTTCTTTCGTTCTCTCGCTCTTTTCTTCTCTATCTCAGCTTCGACTACGACACTTACTCTGTCTGCTGCCCGAATGCAACATGAACTCGTGGCCCATGTGCACGGGATAGTCGACGGCCAGACCCGTGCATAGGATGAAGTTGAGTGTGAGTCCGATCTCAATCTTCAGGCCCCAGAAGTACGCTGTTCCAGCCAAATCGATCTGAAAGCAACAAGCTATGCTGACCATGCACGCAAGCAGACGACAGCGCACGCACACATATACACGCAGCAGACGACCGCACGCACGACATAGCACCGCCAGTACGAACCTTCAACCGCAAGCAACATATACACGCATGCAGACCGACCCGCACGCACCCCTAGATACACCATCGCAGACGACCGCACGCATACATATACACGCGCGCAGAACGACCGCACGCACCACAATACACGCATGCAGAACGACCCGCACCACCATATACACCACGCAGACGACCGCACGGGCACCACAATATACACGCACGCAGACGTAACCGCACTCACGACATAACACGCACCGCAGACGACGCACGCGACACATATACACCGCGCGCAGACGACCGCCACGCACACATATACACGCACGCAGACGACCGCTACGGCACACATAACACGCAATGGCAGACGACCGGCACGCAGCACATAACGCGCATAGCCAGACGACCGCACGCACCACCATATACAGCGCATGCAGACGACGCCGCACGCAACACAATACACGCATAGCAGACGACTCGCACGCACACATTTACCGCGCATGCAGACGACCGCACGCACACATATACACGCATGCAGACGACCGCACCGCAACACATAGCACGCGCCGCAGACGACCGCACGCGAACACCATATACACGCATACAGACGACTGCAACGCAACACATATCACGCATGCAACGACCGACAGCACACATATTACACGCATGCAGCCCCGACGCGCAACCGAACACATAGCACGGCTGCGCAGGACACCGCACGCACACATATACACGCATCAGACGACGCGCAACGCACACCATATGCACGCATGCAGAGGATCGCACGCGACCACAGATACAAACGCGCTTTTATAGGCAGTAACACACAGAACAGATCGGGGTGCTTCAGAACCTTCTCGTATAATCAATCGCATGTCACTAGAGAGTAAAGAAGTGAACCAAAGTCGAGAATAAACAGTAATTGTCGGCTCTTATAAAGCATTAAAAATCAGGGTAATCTTAAATTAAATAAAAGCAGTGAAAACTACACGCAGATCAAAAAGCATGTGTATATAGGTTCTTTCCTAACAAAAATCAATACTATAATTTTTTTAAAATTTCTTAAATAAAAACAAACTAAAGACGGCATTATTACATAAATAGCACATGTCGGAGGAGAAAATGTTTTGGCTCAAAAACGGCCACCACCTGGTGGTCACTCTACCGTACTAATCCTTTATGTGTTGCCGCGTCCATTCACCGAGCTGTAGACATGGTGTGGGATGGTTTTACATAAATAAATACGTCTCGCAAGGCGAAACACATCTGTTATAAATAAAATCTTAAAATAATTTCTTAATCTATTTGGGGACTATCCATGGTCAGCAACAACGCACGTCCCACAGCTAGAATGCTGTGACAGTCTGAGAGGCAGGAGCAGTGTCATAACGAATACCGCAGCCATGGCGTAGAAAGCATTCGGTAATTAACATCGTTCCGATAATCTAAAAAAAAAAAAGACTCAGAAGGCGGACCCGCAAAGCCCACACGAACAGGGAAGGCTGCGATTTATGAATTAAATTTATTAGAATAAATTTGTAATTATGGCGTGGTGTGGAATGTTTCGTTACAATGTTCCATAATTACGTGATCCATTCAGAACATAAACTGAATATGCACTAAATCCAACTACATATCTAATAAATATTTGAGTCAGTATTTGTAAATGTAGTATTATTTATTATGTATTATATGTATGTAATGACGTCTTATGTATGTAATGTATGTAAGTAGTTATGTATGTATGTAGTATGTATGTAAGTAGTATTAATGTATTATGCATGTATGTATGTATGTACGTATATTATGTATGTATTAGTATTATTATTATGTATGTAGTATGTATGTTGTAAGTCTTAGTATAGTATTATGTATTATGTAGTATGATAGTAATGTATGTATGTATGAATGTAGTAGTAGTAATAGTAGTATGTATGTAAGAGTATTATGTATGTAACTATGTATGTAGTATGTATTAGGATGTATGTAGTATGTATGTTATGTATTATATTAATTATGTAATGTATGTATGTATGTAGGATGTAGTATGTATATGTATGTATGTATGTATGTAGTATTATGATTATTATGTATTATTATGATGTAATGATGTAAATGTATGTATGTATGTATGTAAGGTATATGTAGTATGTATGTAGTAGAGGAGTATTATGTATTATCGTATGTATTATGTAGTATGTATGTAGTAGTATAATGTAAGTAGTATGTAGTATGTATAGATTATGTATGTATTATGTATGAGTATGTATTAGTTAGTAAGATGTATGTAGGATGTAGTATTATGATGTAATGATGTATGTACTGTATGTATTAGTATGTAGTATGTAGTATGAAATATATGTTGATGTATTGGTATGATGTATATCTATGTATGTATGTGATGTATGTATGTAGAATGTATGATTATGTAGTATATGTATGTATGTAGTAGTATGTATATGTATGTATGTATTATGTAAGTATGTATGTATGTATGAGTATTTATGTATTATATTATGTATGTATGCTATTATTAATTAGATTAGTATTATGTAATGATATGTATGTATATGTATATGTATGTAGTGTATGTATGTATGATGTAATAGTATTATGTATGATGTATGTATGATGTATGTATGTATTAGTATTATGTATGTAGTATGTAGTAGTAGTAGTAATGTAGAATGTATGATTATGTATGTAATGTATGTATGTGATTAGTTAGATGTATGTATTATTATGTATGTATATGAGTATGTATGTATGTATGTATGTATTATGCAGATGTATTATAGTTATGCTATGTATGTATGTATGTATATGTATGCTATTATATGTATGTATGTTGTTATGTATGTAGATATGTATGTAATGGTAGTATGTATGTATGTAGTAATGTATGACGTATGTAGTATGCTATGATGTAGTATGTATGTACGTATGTATTGTAGTATGATGTATGTAGTATGTATGTATAGTATGTATGTAATTATGAGTATAGTATGTATATGATGTATTAAATATTAATGATGTAAATTAGTTAAGTATGTATAGTATGTATTGTAATGCCTATTATGTAATGCTATGTAAACGACGTATCTATTACTGTTATGTAAAATGTAAAAAATGTATGATACTATGTAGTATATAGTATGTCATGTAGTATTATGTATTATCCATGTATGTCATGTATGTATGTATGATGTTAATGTACTGTAGTAACTGTATGTATGCTACTGCATGTATGTACTATGTATCGCTATGTATGATGCTATGTATCATATTATGTAGCAGTATGTAGTATCGATGTAGGTATCGCTTATGTATCTATGTATCGTACGCTATGCTAGTTCATGTATTATGTAGCTATGCTATGCTAAGGAGCTACTGTATGTAGCAGAGGTATGCTATGTACTGCTATGTATGTAGTATGTAGACATGATTCGTAGTATCGATGTATGTCATAGTATTATATCATTATTATGGATTAGTACTGTAATGCTATCGTATGTAATTATCGTATGTATGCTACGTACTGACGTATCTATGCTAGCTACGGCTATCGTAACTGATCGTATGCTATGTATGTATGTATGTCATGTATGTAGTATGTAGTATCGTATCAGTAAGGATGTATATTACCTGTCAACTGCTATGTCTCGTAGATTACTGTTGCTAGCTATGCTATCGTAGCTATGTTGCTATGATGTATCGTATGTATCGTAACGTAGATGTAGAGTATGTATGTATTCTGTATGTATGCTAATGTAGTATGTACTGTATGTCATGTAATGTATGGATGCATGTAGTAGTATGTATATGTTGATGCTATATACCGTATGTAGTATGTATATGCAGTATATGTATGATATTATGTCAGCCGCAACATAGTCTGTATGTATAGTATGTATGGAATGACGTAAAACTCCGCATAATACTCAGATTATGTATGTATGTATGTATTATGTATGTAGTATGTATGCTATGTATGTATTAGTATGTATAGTATGTAATGTATATGTAGTATGTACAACGACCAGTAGTATGCATGATGTTATATATGCTATGATGTATGTATGTATTATGGTATGTATTATGATAGTATGTATGTATGTAGTATGTAATGTATGTATGTATGATAGGTATGGTATTTATGTATGTATGTATGTAATGTTAATGATGGAATGATGCATGTATGAATGTAGTGTATGTAGGTATGTATGATATGTATGTATGTAGTATGTATGTAGATGATATGTATAGTAATGTATTAATTATGTATGTATGTAAATGTATGATATGTATGTATTATGTATTATTATTACTCGAATGTATGTGATGTATGTATGTATGATATATGTATGATGTA
>NW_014577158.1:412434-418733 GCF_000485595.1 Priapulus caudatus
CGGATGCACGCGCGCACACATATGCACGCTGCAGACGACCGCCACGCACACATATACACGCATGCAGACGCCACGCACGACATATATCACGCATGCAGACGACCGCACGCAACATATTACACGCACGCAGACGACCGCACGCACACATACAGCATGCAGACGACCGACGCACACATATGCACGCGCGCAGACGACACCGCAGCCACACATATACACGCACGCAGACGACCGCACGCACACATATACACGCATGCAGACAACCGCGCGCACACATATACCGCATGCAGACGACGCAGCACTGAACGACTGCACGCACGCACGCAGACGACGGCACGCAGACGCAGACGCACGCGACGACATATAACGCGCGCAGACGACCAACGCACACATATGCACGGCGCAGACGACCCACGCACACATATGCACGCAAGCAGACGACCGCACGCACACATATACACGCATGCAGACGACCGCACGCACACATATACACGCGCGCAGACGACCGCACGCACCAATACACGCATGCAGACGACGCGCACGCACACATATACACGCAGCAGACGACCGCACGCAGACATACACGCATGCAGACGACCGCACGCACAACATTGCACGCGCGCAGACGACCGCACGCACACATATACACGCACGCAGACGACCGCACGCACACATATACACGCATGCAGACGACCGCACGCACACATATACACGCATGCAGACGAGCGCACGCACGCAGACGACCGCACGCACGCAGACGACGCAGCGCACGCAGACGACCGCACGCAAACATATACACGCGCGCAGACGGACCGCACGCACAATATACACGCTGCGCAGACGACGCACGCACGACATGCCCCAGACGACCGCACGCACACATATACACGCACGAGCCACGGCCATACTATACACGCCGCAGACGACGCGCAACGCACACATATACACGGCAGACGACCGCACCACACATATACACGCACGACGACCGCAGCGCACACATATACATCCGCGCAGAACGACCGCACGCACGCATATACACGCGCGCAGACGACCGCACAGCACACATATACACGCATGCAGACGACCGCACGCCACACATATGCACGCACACATATGCACGCATGCAGACGACCGCACGCAACACATATCACCGCATGCAGACGACCGCACGCACACATATACACGCATGCAGACGACCGCACGCACACATATGCACGCATGCAGAGGATCGCACGCACGCACAGATACAAACGCGCTTTTTTATATGGCGTGTATACACACAGAACAGATCGTGGGTCTTCAGTAACTCTTTCTCGTATAATCAATCGCATTGTCATCATGAGAGTAAAGAAGTGGAACAAAGCCGAGATTATCGTAATTGTCGCCTTTAGGGCATCGGTGCGTTATTAAAAATCAGGGTTAATTCTTAAATTAAATAAAAGCAGTGAACTTTACACGCAGATCAAAAAGCATGTGTATATAGGTTTCTTTCCCTACAAAATATCAATAACTATAATTTTTTTAAATTTGCTAAATTAAAAAAAACTAAAGCCATTATTACATAAATAGCACATGTCGATGAGAAAATGTTTTGGTTCAAACGGCCAGCCCCTGGTGGTCATCTACCGTACTATCCCTTTGATGTGTGCCGCGTCCATCAGAGCTGTGGACAATGTGTGGATGGTTGGTCATAAATAGTACTCTCGCAGGCGAAACACATCTGTTAAAATAAAATCTAAATTAATTAATTTCTTAATCTATTTGGGGACTTACCATGGTCGCAACACGCACGTCACACTAGAATGCTTGTGAGCAGGTCTGAGAGCAGGAGCAGTGTCATAACGAATACCGCAGCCATGGCGAGAAGCATGTTCGTAATTAACACACGTTCGATAATCTAAAATAAGGAAGGCGTCGATTTATGATTAATGTTATTAATAATAAATTTTGTAATTTATGGCGTGGTGTGGTATTGTTTCGTTACAAGGTTGCCATAATTACGTGTGCCCTGATTCATGACGTAATACGGAAATATGCACTGTAAATCCAAACTACTATATAAGATATAACGTGTCATATTTCCGCCACTCTAACAACGACTCTATGCGCAAACACTCGCGTTCACGGATTATCGTATGTAAATATATAGCTACCTGATCCATCAACCAGTTGACATAATTTCCGACCAAAAGAACATGTAACCGAAGTCTAGTTTGATCCGCCAGGGCGCGACATGTCGTCCAGAGCTTGGCTTCGTCCTCCCAGGGTTCGCACAGACACGTGGTGAAGGTTATGCGACAGTCCTACACACAGCAACAACAACTATATGGACGCCATCCTGTTGGAAATGTCACGGTATACGGATGGCTATCATAAAATTCATGAATAAATATATATATATGTAGTTATATATATATATATGTATATATTAATTATATATATGATATTATATTATATATGTATATATATATATATAATATATATATATATAGAGAGAGCGAGAGATCATCGAGAGAGAGAGATAGAGAGAGAAAATCGTAAACGTATTTATATCTTTCTATCTAAGATATACACGCGCGCACTCACGCATGCACGCACGCACGCACGCACGCATGCGAGCACTCATGCATCCACGCGCACACTCACGCACGTACGCACGCACACTCTCCCTCACAGACAACCACAGAATCCACAAGTCACGGCAGAATGTTGCATAGGTGAGAGGTTCGTGAAGTAGACAGCATTTCTATTTCACTAATTATGTGGATCATCATTGTAAACCAAATATGGTTAATAATACTATCTAGAAAATAGAAGATCGAATAACAAATACGCGGGGGTTGCTGCTGCTGCTGCTGCTACTGCTACTGCGCTACTGCTACTGCTACTGCTACTGCTACTGCATGCTACTGCTACTGCTACTGCATGCTACTGCTACTGCTACTGCTACTGCTACTGCTACTGCTGCTACTGCTGCTACTGCTACTGCTACTGCACTTACTGCTACTGCTACTGCTACTGCTACTGCTACTTGCTACCTGCTACTGCTGCTACTGCTACTGCTACTGCTGCTACTGCTGCTGCTATACTGCTACTGCTACTGCATGCTACTGCATGCTACTGCTACTGCTACTGCTATACTGCTACTGCTGCCGCTGCTACTACTGCTGCCGCTGCTACTACTGCTGCTGTTGCTGTTGCTGTTGCTGTTGTTGTTGCTGTTGCTGTTGCTGTTGCTGCTGCTGCTGCCGCTACTGGAATAGACATAATTATTGCACGAATCCAAACAACTTACAACGATAGTTGGAGGTTGTGTTTCATTGTTGAATTTGACGTGATCGACGTACCTAGCCCGCCTCTCCGTCACGAAGTAGTACGCGCATGCGTAAAAGTCCGTTTCATTATTAGGAAAGCCATCTGTGCGAAGCAGAAACGTTGTATGTTGAAGAAGAAGACTTGTGAATTTTACATAAACGCGATCACACGAATCTTGCTCGCAACATGGTAAGAACAGGTAGGGGGGGGGCAGTTGATCACAATCGCGTCTCCTTTATGTATCTGCATGTATCTATTGCATCTGCACAGTTTTTAATTCAAATTTGCAATTTGTATAATACAACATTGATGATCTTGTTTACGTATATACGTGCTGTTTGCATGACTGAAGCTCACCATACTGATGTCGGTTCAGTTACCCACATTAACCTTCACTGCTTAGGATTACCCCGTGGCACTGACCGCGAGCGAAATTACCTACGTTTTACGCAGGTCATATATTATGTACCCCCCTCTAAACAGCACTTTTTGAATCATCCTATCAATGAGCCAGCTTATAATAAGAACCACTGTTTACCGCGTGCGCGTTTAAGTGCACACTAAATTGTAAACCGTCTTAATTACAATAAAACTCGCCCGTTTACCGCGCGCGTAGTTCAGTCGACAATCAATTGTAAGCCTGTTTAATTTACATCGGCTTCAGATACATAACACGTGCGTGATTTGAGACGGCTTATAACAAGAGCTGATAATACTTCTATTATTATCTCATGCTTAGATGTAATGCGAATTAACGCGAGTGAGTGGCGTTTGTGTGAGAATTACCGCTTCCTAGCGTTGCTCCGCAAAGTAGCTTGCCCTGCGGTTCGAGCCAGTTTTTGAAGTTGTCGATCCAGCTGTCGACGGTCGACGCCAACACCCACTCGTTATTCTGCAGGCTCGTCGTCATGTTCAGTATGACGTTCCGTTTCAGGTAAAAGTCGTCGTCCGCTACAGAAACAAACGCACACAGATTATAATGTGCCGTACGGACACACTATTTGTGTTTATCATCTATACGTTATTTATCGTAATTATTTAATGATGATCCCGCTGAGGTTATTAGTTAATCACTGTGGGAATATTGTACTATACCAACGGATTAGCATTATTTTTGGGTTTGTTTCGCGGTTTTTTTTATCGGAGTTGTTGTTGACGTCAGGCATTGTTGTTCTTTTTAGAGACTTTATTATAGTTTTTCTATATTAACACCTATTATAAGTGCGAGCAATACGTATAGCACAATGACCCGCACGTTAGGGTAAACCCCAACCAGAGTCCTAGCCTATTCCTTACTATTACGCATTTCTTCTCTATAGTTCCCACTGCGCTAACATCGCAAATGCAGTGCAATGCGAAGGCGCTCAATCGTTCGACCAACGAATAATTCGAGAACAAACCCCCCTGCAGTTTAATTCCTCCGATCTATTAAATACTAAGATTTCACCTTCATTTTTCCATAATTTTTTTTTCTCGAATCGAATTGCCGCAGTATGCCGGTGTTTGGGAACTGGCCACCACTTAACGCATCCTACTGAGAATAAAACTCTGCCATTTAATCCCACATACATTTCGCCACGATTCCCACCTATGCTAATGTACATAAAAAATAACGCTCGGTCGTCGGTCGCCTTTGACTGCCAAGATAATTTTCAACCGCCGATCTCATACGTTCAAATTGGACCCAGGCGGGCCGGCGACACGTGTGCATGATAAAATCCGATCTACAAAGTTCACTGTGCTCGCAGCATCGCGCCACGATTCCCACCTATGCCAATGTACATAAAAATAGCGCTCGGACGTCGGTGCATGACTGTTGACTGCCAGGATAATTTCCATTAACCGATCTCACACGTTCAAACATCAACTTATAAACCCTCCTATCATCCCCCGCCCGCCCGCTCAATTTTCCCTATCATCTTCGAATTACCGAAGTAAGCTGCGGCCGTCAATCCAGTACTGGGGAAGTACTTGCGCAGCGCCAGCATGAAGTCGTAGGCGTACGTGTCCGACGGAATGTAGATGAGCAGGTCGTTCTCTTGTTCGAGGTTAACGACGCCGTACGTGTTCATCGCCAGCAGGCCGACAACGACGAGAACGATACCGACCTTGACGGGGGTCATTCTGAGCGCGGGCACGATCAGCTTCTCGAAGAACATCTGCATTCTGAAAATGTGAAGTTTTGTTTGTGGTAATTGTACATATATATATATGTATGTATATGAGAGTCTTATGTCCTGCTAATAATGTGTCTGTAGCCGCGCGTGTCTGTGAGGTGCACAGCGCGCGGAGCAACATAGTCATCATCATGGCTTCACTGATTAAATAATAAGTAATACTGAATACATTATAAGGTATTGGAACAGTATTCGATACAACGCGGCCTGCTCGGACGCCTTCGATCGCTTCTTATCCCCGATCAAAAATCGACCGATGCAATCGCGCGCGCCCTCTATTTTTACGGAGGACGCACCGGTCTATCTGGCTGCAATCCGATGGTTCGTAGTCCTTGTGCCTGTAGCAGCAGATGCAGGCGTCGTAGTGCTTGTCGGCTCGTCTCTGATCTAACGCCACGCAGGCGACGAAGAGCGTGCAGGTGAGGAAGAAGACGCACACCATGCAGAAGGTCGCGTACAGACAGAATGACGTGAGCGCGGGAATCGCCTGCGATGAAAGAGAAGCCGTTCACGTATATTTATCTATTAGCATTAGCGATATAGAGATTAGCGAGAAAATAACCACGAGGTTAAGGTAACTACTAATACGCACACATGAACGGCGCGCACACACACAGTGTGTGTGTGTGTGTGTGTGTGTGTGTGTGTGTGTGTGTGTGAGTGTGTGTGTGTGTGTGTGTGTGTGTGTGTGTGTGTGTGTGTGTGTGTGTGAGAGTGTGTGTGTGTGTGTGTGTGTGTGTGTGTGTGTGTGTGTGTGGGAGTGTGGGGGTGTGTGAGAGGGAGGGAGCGTGTGTGTGTGTGTGTGAGTGT
>NW_014577158.1:418743-428743 GCF_000485595.1 Priapulus caudatus
CGTGCGTGCGTGCGTGCGTGCGTGCGTGTGCGTGTGCGTGTGTGCGTGTGTGCGCCGCCGGAGGGGAATCCCGGTCATTTACACGTTAAACGGCGCGACGTGGATTTTTTCACCCCCTCGGCATAACTTCTCGTTTCGCCATTAGTGGGCATTAGTGACCCACTGTCAATGACACTCGTGCCTTCCTTCCGATCCTCGCCGCTGCCGCCGCACCCGCAGCACAACAACACCGGCGGGAGGGTAGGGTAGGGGAGGGGAGGAGGAGGGGTGGGGAAACAAAGCCCGTATTGAATCACGGCACGGGACCACGGGCGTTGCTACGCAAACAAGCTGCGGCGGCTGTTGACAGTGTCGAAAAGAAAATAGGATTGCAAATAGAATAATTCTTCTCGATTGCGTGCAAAAACAATCTAGTAAAACCTCATTTGGTTGGGTTTGAGGTGGGATGAGATGTGGGTTGGGTCGGGTTGTAGGTTGGAGCTGGGTTTGTGGTGTGTTGGGGGTGTGGGTTGGGGGAGGGTTAAGGTGGGTTGGGGTGTGGGTTGGGGGTGGGTTGTGGAATGGGTTGGAGGATTGTCTGGGGTGGGTTGGAGAGTGGGTTGGTTTGGGCAAGTGTGGGTTGGAGGGTAGGTTGGGAACTTATACTGTCGACATCCATGTAAACCATTATACTGTAGTAAGCTTACAATGCGTAAACTAAAACATGATCATAGTAACCAAATCATGAAAAAATATTATCCGTTCAGCATAATCTCATCCCGTACTTACGGTTTACCTCTTCAATCTCTCGTCATTATGTAGTTAGGTCATCAAACACATCATTCACCCGTCCCCCTCCATAGAAGCTGTTTCACGCTGTATGGCCCTGCTGGATGGCTCACGGGGTTAGGGTCACACGGATAATCGGTCACAAGAATTGGTCATAGGGAAATAATCGGTCATAAATAGTAAACCTCGGTTTACTACTATACAAAGAAGAAAGCGCTAGGAGGGAGCAGGGAAAGGGGCGCACAGGAGGAGGAAGAGAAGATTAATTTTCCGTGTGACCAATATTTCTGTGACAAATTTCCCGTGTGATAATTTTCCTGTGACCAATATTCCCATGACCAATGTTCCCGTTTGACCATTTTCTCGTGACCAATTTTTCGTGTGACCAATATTCCCCCGGGCCCTGTGGCGTTAGCATGTACTCTTACCTTTCCCAGTCCGACGAGTCCAGTATTAACGACGCTATTGTCCTCCAGCATCCACAAAGCCATCGTCGCTGCCGCACCGACGATTTCATCATCCTCGTTTCGCTTGATCTCCGACAGATACTGCTCAGGATTGTAGGGAATGTAATAGACGGGACTGAAACGAACGAAGCGCCGATATTAATGGCAATCAATTAATTAATAAAAACAATTATACTGTACTAAAATAAAATATACTGTACTCATATAATGTGTGTGTGTTGGTGTGTGTGTGCGTGTGTGCGTGCGTGCGTGTGTGCGTGCGTGCGTGCGTGCGCGTGCGTGTGTGTGTGTGATATAATTTTATTAATTAATGAAAATGTAGGCCTACGTTATAAAACTTATAACGAGATCTACCGTCGGACATCGAATCCCATTCCGCCTTCTCATGTTTCACGAAGGAGAATATCGACGAGCTTAGATATCTCTATTTAATTGTGCAGGCTTTAATAATAGAATGACATTCACTCATGATGGAATCGCTATAATACACCTATTACACACTAATAGTCGGTGTTGTTCACTGGCGCTATAATCCTTTCGTGTGTGAGGCTGAATGAGAGGGGTGGAAGGTGAATGGATGAGAAGAGGATAGGTGCATAAGAGCAGGAAGCGTGAATGAGAGCAGATATGATTGGCGAGGTGAGAAAGGGTGAATCATAAAAGGAAGGGTAGCTGACAGCAGGAAGGATAGATGAGGAGAGGGAGAGTGAACTATAAAATGAGGGGGGTCAGCTGATGGGTGGATGAGAGGAGGAAGGTTGGATAAGACCAAAAAGGGCGGATGAGGAAAGGAAGGATGAATGAGATCAGCATAGGCGGATGAGACCAGGAAGTTTAGCTGAGAGGAGAGAGCGTGCGACCCACCTGTACGTGATGGTATTGACCGTCTCTAAGATTTCATCCTGTGTCAGGTTGCGTATGATGCGCTCGTTGAAACCCCACATCTCCAGCAGCCCGTTAGAGAGACACTTCTCGCCCACCTTTACGCACTTGTCTTCCCAGGTGATGCCCGATGCATTCAGACTCTTCACTTCTAAATCTATGTCGAGTAACTGCAGCGAATAATAGAGGGAAACCATCGCAATGTATCATTCACATTCTTGTCGTTGACCGTCAATGATGTCTAATCAAAAATCGAGCTCTTAGAAGCAGCTAAACCACACGAGTACAGCGCAATACGTGTGACGTCATCATCAGCTGCAGCAGCAGCGGCGTGGACGCGATGAACGACCCTTGACCCGTGACGTCATGCCGCGACCACCCTTGACCCCGCGACGTCACGCGGTAGCCACCCTTGGCACCGCGTCTTCACGCGACAGCGACCCTTGACCCCGTGACGTTACGCGGCAGCGATCCTTGACTTCGTGACGTAACGCGGTGACAACCCTTGACCCCGTGACGTCACGCGGCAGCCATCCTTGACCCCGTGACGTCACGCGGCAGCCACCCTTGACATCGCACACACCTTGACCTTGTCACGCAGCAGCGGTCCGCGGCAGGCGATTCGAGACCAACGGGTTCATTCACCACCACGCGACAGCGCGTGCATGCTCACCGCGTGCATGCTCACCGCTAGGCTCCCAATGTTGTACATACGCACAGGGGACAGGTGGGCTCTATTTATGATGGGTGATGTTTAGCTGGGTACTGTCGGGATATACCTCTAACGCTGATCCTAATCCTACCCCTAGCCTAGCGATAACCCATCTCTAACCCTAGAACCAAACTAATCGTCTCTCCATCTCTCTCCATATATATATAATTATTAAGGATAGTTAAGCGGTAACTATGTTGTTGTTTAAACGTGCGACAAGTTCAAAGGTACTGAACCTATACGACCTATAGCTACACGGCTATTGTTTAAAACAACGGTATAGTAGGCGTGCTGGACGCGAGCTGCGAATTTGGTAGCTTTTAACTACGTGTGTATAGCATAGATGATAGCAATAAATTCCTTCGCTGATAACCATGATCAACGATGTAATACGAATAAATGTGCACACTTGAAGATAATTTGAGTAAAATATATAGGTATTTACACGTAACGCATATTATATTTAATGCCTCTCGTTTGCATTGCACGTATATGACCTGTATTGTCGTACATTATACATTGTCGTACATTATATTACGTGTGCATGTTCAGTTCCATATTATATTTTACTCGTGTATAGGCCTATATTCTTAGTTCGTGTACTTGCCGAGAAGGAGGAAGGGCAGCACCATGTGTATGGGACCGTACAGCAGTCCACACAAAGACGACAGTCCGAACCCAGCTATTAATGACATGCCGACACAGATGAGACCCAGTATAGCTAGCCACACCTAAAAAAAACATGAAAGATAAATCACATCACGACATTAAACGCGTCTCTTCATTGAACGATACAAGCAGTAAGTCACCGAGTTACTGACATCCGGTGTTCAATATACCAACCGCAGTTTTGTTAACCATTTTCTTTTGGAGTTTCAAGACTCGATGTTGCAAGCACTTGCGCCCGGTGAACGATGCCGTAAATTCTACTAGAGATTTGTTTGATCGGTGTTTGAGTTCGCGGCGTTATTGCCATGGTAACGGAGTGCAAGTGATTTTTGCCAGCGTTTTGTGAACCATTATAATACATAAATAAACACTTACTCAAACAAATTTTAATATGCAACATACATCATGGTTATGATCACGTGCCATTATATATATATACGTACATATATATATATGTATATGAGTACGCAACTCATATATTCGGCTAAGCATTCTACATTTCGTGGTTGTGTGTTGGTAGGCAGGTCGTGGCTCTTACCCTGTGTTCGACGAGGTTGAATCGACCGAGCACGAAGCTGACGAAGAGCAGAACTAGCACGTAGCCGAAGACTAGCATCGTTACATCATCGACGATAGAGCTAGCTCCCAGCTCATCGATACTGTAATATCCGACACGGCACTTTAATATTGATCATCACCGATATCGATGTCGACGCGGTTATAGGCTCGAACGACGTGGAAACGAACGCATGGTTTATATTAAAACGTAGAATGATATTGTACGGACGAATATTGATTTTGTTAACCCCAGTAGATCGAGGGCTATATATTATATATATATATATATATATATATATATATAATTATATATATATGCATATTTTCATAGACATATCTATACTAGTTATGTTCTTGATATAATAGCCATGGTAAACAATTTGGTGAAATATTACCGACGCTATATCTGGCAGGCAATGTGTTGTTATATCTACTACAGATAGCCCGTATATGTACCCATATGTACCCAAACGATATACACATACCCATGCTATAGCCACACAGCCCTAACATAATTATAGATTATGGGCCATCGATACAAGTAGTACGACCTTCAACTGGTTACTCATTGTACCTTTTCCCGGCCAAGTAATATATCCTGTCTATGTCGGCGTGACCGCGAGTGGCTATCTTCATCCACTCGTCCTCCCACAATTCTGCCTCCTCGTCCACCTGAAAGCAGATATATTCATCTCCGCATATATCTTTGTATACATCATTTACATCATTGCTATAAGTATTCATAATTTACCGTACTCGGAAAATACCTATTCTTCATTATACCCGGGTTATATGGGTACGTACTCGTCATTTACTAGCACGCGTAAGTTGGAAGTTCGACATACGCACTTGCCGGCCTATAAGCAGCTTAGTGCGCGTGTCAGGCCTTATTACAACCACGCCACGAACCGAACGATACCATCCACTCCCACCATTATGGTGGCCGAGGGCTGCCACTACAATTTTACCTCTGAAATAAATAAAATTTAAAATTTAAAAATTAAAATCAAAATCAAATTCAAAACGAAATAAAAATCGAAATAAAAATAAAAATAAAAATAAAAATAAAAATAAAAATCAAATTCAAAATCAAAACGAAATAAAAATCGAAATCAAATCAAAATCAAAATCAAAATCAAAATCAATATCAAAATCTAAATCAAAATCAAATAAAAATCAAAACGAAATCAAAATTCGAAATCAAAATCAAATCAAAATCAAAATCAAAACGAAATCAAAATCAAAATCAAAATCAAAATCAAAATCAAAATCAAAATCAAAATCAAAATCAAAACGAAATAAATCAAAATCAAAATCAAAATCAAAATCAAAATCAAAAATCAAAATCAAAATCAAAAGTAAAGTGAAATGAGTTTACGCGTTGGCGAGAGCTGCAAACTGAAATCAGTTTTCGCGTTGGCCGAGAGCTGCCAATATAGACTGGTACCGTTCGCCACCTTCACTCCGGCATATATCCTTCGCTTACATGAAGTTAGTGCTGGGGCCCGTATGGAAGTGACTATACGCACGGCGCCGTGTGGAAAGTTCCATATGGCTATACGCACGGCGGCCGTATTGGCGACTCAGATATGGCTAGGAATGAGGAAGGGGAGAAGGAGAAGCTGAGGAGAAGGAGGAAGGGAGAAGGAGAAGTGGTGTGGAGAAGGAGGAATGGAGAAGCTGGTGGAGAAGGAGGAAGGGGAGAAGGAGAAGGTGGGGAGAAGGAGGAGGCAGAGAGCTGGTGAGAGGGAGGAGGGAGAAGGGAGAAGGTGTTGGAGAAGGAGGAGGCGGGGAGAAGCTGGTGGAGAAGGAGGAGGGGCGGAGAAGAGAGAAGGTGGTGAGAAGAAGGGGAGAAGCTGGTGGAGGAGGAGGGGGAGAAGGGAGAATGTGATGGAGGAGGGCAGGAACTGGTAGAGAAGGAGGAGGGGAGGAAGCTGGTGAGAGAAGGAGGAAAGCGGAGAAGGAGGGAGAGAAGGAGCTGGTGGAAGAGGAGGGGGAGAAGGGAAGCTGGTGAGAGGAGGAGGGGGGAGAAGGTGTGGAGAAGGAGGAGGGGAGAAGCTGGTGGGAGGAGAGGGGAGAAGGGAAAGGTGGTGGAGAAGGAGGAGGAGAAGCTGGTGAAGAGGAGGAGGGGGAGAAGCTGGTGCGAGAAGGAGGAAGAGGGCGAAGCGGGAGAAGGCGTGGTGGAGAAGGAGGAAGGAGAAGGGAGAAGGTGGTGGAGAAGGAGAGGAGAAGTGGTGGGAAGGACGGAAGGGAGACCAGGAAGAAGGTGGTGGAGAAGGAGGAGGGGAGAAGCTGGTGGAGAAGGACGGGGAGAACCGGCTCCTTCTCCCCCTCCTTCTCTCCTTCCTCCCTTCCACCAGTTCCTCCCCGTCCCCCTTCTTCACCAGCTTCTCCCCCTCCTTCTCCACCACCTTTTCCCTTCTCCTTCTCCTCTTCTCACCACTTCTCCCTCCTCCTTCTCACCACCTTTCCCCCTCCTCCTTCTCCACCAGCTTCTCCCTTCTCCCCCTCCTCCTCCACCAGCTCCCTTCTCTCCCTCCTTCTCCCTTTCCTCCTTCTCCACCAGCTTCTCCCCTCCTCCTTCTCTACCAGTTTCTGCCCCTCCTCCACCACCTTCTCCCTTCTCCCCCTCCTCCTCCACCAGCTTCTCCTCCTTCTCACCACCTTCTCTCTTCTCCCCCTCTCCTTCTCCACCAGCTTTCCCTCCTTCCTTTCCACACCTTCTTCCTTCTCCCCTTCCTCTCTCCACCAGCTTCTCCATTCCTCTTCTCCACCACCTTCTCCTCTTTCCCCTTCCTCCTTCTCTCAGCTTCTCCCTTCTCCCCTTCCTCATTCCTAGCCATATTGAGTCGGCCATACGGCCGCCGTGCGTATAGCCATATGGAATCTTATCCACACGGCCGCCGTGCGTATAGTCACTTCCATACGGGCCCCGCACTAACTTCAGTGTAGCGAAGGATATATGCCGGAGTGAAGGTGGCGAACGGGTACAGTCTTATATGCAGCTCTCGGCCAACGCGAAAACTGATTTCACTTGCAGCTCTCGGCCGACGCGAAAACTGATTTCACTTTGCGCAGCTTCGGCCAACGCGAAAACTGATTTCACTTTGCAGCTCTCGGCCAACGCGAAAACTGATTTCACTTTGGCAGCTCTCGGCCAACGCGTCGTAAACTCATTTCACTTTACTTTATTTTATTGATTTTGATTTCGTTTTTGATTTTGAATTTGATTTTGATTTTTGATTTTGATTTTGATTCTGATTTTGATTTTCGATTTTGATTTCGTTTTGAATTTGATTTTGACAAAAATTTTTTTTTGGCTTTTATTTATTTCAGAGGTAAAATTGTAGGTGGCAGCCCTCGGCCACCATACTCCATATATATACATATATATATATTATATATATTATATATATATATATTATATATATATATATGTGTGTGTGAGTGTGTGTGTGTGTGTGTGCTGTGTGTGTTGTGTGTGTGTGTGTGTGTGTGCGTGCGTGCGTACGTGCGTGTGTGGTGCGTGCGTGCGTGCGTGCGTGTGCGTGGTGCGTCGTGTGCGGGTGTGCGCGCCGGAGGGGAATCCCGGTCATTTACACGTTAAACGGCGCGACGTGGATTTTTTCACCCCCTCGGCATAACTTCTCGTTTCGCCATTAGTGGGCATTAGTGACCCACTGTCAATGACACTCGTGCCTTCCTTCCGATCCTCGCCGCTGCCGCCGCACCCGCAGCACAACAACACCGGCGGGAGGTGGAGGGGAGGGAGAGGAGGGGTGGGGAAACAAAGCCCGTATTGAATCACGGCACGCGACACGGGGCGTTGCTACGCAAACAAGCTGCGGCGGCTGTTGACAGTGTCGAAAAGAAATAGGATTGCAAATTAGAAAATTCTTCTCGATTGCGTGCAAAAACAATCTAGTAAAACCTCATTTGTTGGTTTGAGGTGGGATGAGATGTGGTTGGGTCGGGTTGCTAGGTTGGAGCTGGGTTTGTGGTGTGTTGGGGGTGTGGTTGGGGGAGGGTTAAGGTGGGTTGGGGTGTGGGTTGGGGGTGGCGTTGTGGAATGGGTTGGAGGATTGTCTGGGTGGGTTGGAGAGTGGGTTTGGGCAAGTGTGGGTTGGAGGTAGGTTGGGAACTTATACTGTCGACATCCATGTAAACCATTATACTGTAGTAAGCTTACAATGCGTAAACTAAAACATGATCATAGTAACCAAATCATGAAAAAATATTATCCGTTCAGCATAATCTCATCCCGTACTTACGGTTTACCTCTTCAATCTCTCGTCATTATGTAGTTAGGTCATCAAACACATCATTCACCCGTCCCCCTCCATAGAAGCTGTTTCACGCTGTATGGCCCTGCTGGATGGCTCACGGGGTTAGGGTCACACGGATAATCGGTCACAAGAATTGGTCATAGGGAAATAATCGGTCATAAATAGTAAACCTCGGTTTATACTATACAAAGAAGAAAGCGCTAGGAGGGAGCAGGGAAAGGGCGCGACAGGAGGAGGAAGAGAAGATTAATTTCCAGTGTGAGCAATTTTCCTGTGACAAATTTCCAGTGTGAGCAATTTTCCTGTGACAAATATTCCAGTGACTAATGTTCCCGTTGGACCATTTTCTCGTGACCAATTTTTTCGTGTGACAATATTCCCCCGGGCCTGTGGCGTTAGCATGTACTCTTACCTTTCCCAGTCCGACGAGTCCAGTATTAACGACGCTATTGTCCTCCAGCATCACAAAGCCATCGTCGCTGCCGCACCGACGATTTCATCATCCTCGTTTCGCTTGATCTCCGACAGATACTGCTCAGGATTGTAGGGAATGTAATAGACGGGACTGAAACGAACGAAGCGCCGATATTAATGGCAATCAATTAATTAATAAAAACAATATACTGCTACTAAAATAAAATATACTGACTCATATAATGTGTGTGTTTGGTGTGTGTGCGCGGTGTGTGCGTGCGTGCGTGTGTGCGTGCGTGCGTGCGTGCGCGTGCGTGTGTGTGTGTGATATAATTTATTAATTAATGAAAATGTAGGCCTACGTTATAAAACTTATAACGAGATCTACCGTCGGACATCGATCCCATTCCGCCTTCTCATGTTTCACGAAGGGAGAATATCGACGAGCTTAGATATCTCTATTTAATTGTGCAGGCTTTAATAATAGAATGACATTCATCATGATGGAATCGCTATAATACACCTATTACACACTAATAGTCGGTGTTGTTCACTGGCGCTATAATCCTTTCGTGTGTGAGGCTGAATGAGAGGGGTGGAAGGTGAATGGATGAGAAGAGGATAGTGCATAAGAGCAGGAAGCGTGAATGAGAGCAGATATGATTGGCGAGGTGAGAAAGGGTGAATCATAAAAGGAAGGGTAGCTGACAGCAGGAAGGATAGATGAGGAGAGGGAGATGAACTATAAAATGAGGGGTCAGCTGATGGGTGGATGAGGAGAGGAAGGTTGGATAAGACCAAAAATGGCGGATGAGGAAAGGAAGGATGAATGAGATCAGCATAGGCGGATGAGACCAGGAAGTTTAGCTGAGAGGAGAGAGCGTGCGACCCACCTGTACGTGATGGTATTGACCGTCTCTAAGATTTCATCCTGTGTCAGTTGCGTATGATGCGCTCGTTGAAACCCCACATCTCCAGCAGCCGTTAGAGAGACACTTCTCGCCACCTTGACGCACTTGTCTTCCCAGGTGATGCCCGATGCATTCAGACTCTTCACTTCTAAATCTATGTCGAGTAACTGCAGCGAATAATAGAGGGAAACCATCGCAATGTATCATTCACATTCTTGTCGTTGACCGTCAATGATGTCTAATCAAAAATCGAGCTCTAGAAGCAGCTAAACCACACGAGTACAGCGCAATACGTGTGACGTCATCATCAGGCTGCAGCAGCAGCGGCGTGGA
>NW_014577158.1:432766-441280 GCF_000485595.1 Priapulus caudatus
ATATATATATATATATATATATATATATATATATATTCATTTATTCGCAAGTTCTTCTTTGTAGCCGCGTTTCCTGTGTATATTCAGTGACGATCTGTGTAAACTACGCGCTATTCAAGAAACGCCGGCCAATTTCTCGATTTGTCCTTGTACGCCAGCATTGAAACTCGTTTCGAAAATGCTTAATTGTACATGTATTTCTTTCTACACTCCTTACAAGGATTTAGCTGGTGTCGTTACTTTCTACACTCCTTACAAGGATTTAGCTGGTGTCGTTACTTTAAATGTGTTCATCGGTATGACATTTGATTACTTAAGGTTGTAATAAAAATTGCGTGGTGATGGTGCTGCTAATGGTGAGAAAATGTTGTGCCGAGTACATCTTTTAGATTAAACAAAATGGAAAGATATATGCTGCGTCATCCGACTCACATTACCAAACGGCTGCCCATGACCCTTTCTCGATCAGTTAGCAAAGTCTTATAGAATCTCAGTGAAACGTAAACGTCTCATTACATCAACAATTGACCATCCCTGCCGTGACGTGAAAAAAAGTTTATTACAACGCTTGAGTTATGACGATAATGCAAGTCACGATCTCGAGAAGAAAGAGAAAGTGGGAGATAATTTGTCCACACTGTAATAAAGCCCATAACGAAATCGCTATCGCAAATCCTTGACATGGAATCCGCATGTGAAAAAGAAGAAGTGCCACTCACACCTTGAAGACGGGACACTGAATCATAAATCGATTAGCTACTCTCCTTATGTGAGACCGAAAAGACTGCACAACGGCGAGTTGTCTAAAAGAACATTGTTCATGTTCCGCACGGGGGAACCGATCTCTGGACCCGCACCATGCAATGAACTCTCATCATCATCTACGGTTTATATCCAGAATGATACACAGTCCACGTAGCTTTCCCTGTGTAGCGCTGGGTGTGCCTGTGGCTACGTAGAAATAGAGCTATATACCTATTCTACTTTTATGTGATGCTCTGAGCGGGCATCTAACGTAGCAATTAATCCTTATTTATGCTCGAAATAATAGTTACGTAGTCCAATTAACAGGAAAATAAGTACTTCTTGATATCCATGGGGATCTCCATGTCCTTACAACACTGTTATGCACTGTCATACACTGTCCATACAAGTATAGCCGTTGTATTTTAGCCAGTGATATACTGTGCCCGCGGTTTGTTATCTCATATCTTTTCATCCGGGTGTTCCCCGTCATGAAAATAACATAAACGCGCCTTTGTCACCTCGTAATCTGTTCGACACACACGAGGCCATATACCTGACGTACATGCATTACGCGGGCGCATTTTACGCACAAAAATTCCATCAAAATCAAAAGCGAAAACATCCTGCGTCGCCATATACAATTTCGTCGGGCAAAATTTCTCTCGCTTCTAATCTAGTAGTGATCGTTTTCGGAGTCACACCTGCGTGATGCTGCCGCTCATGCGATGCAAGGACGATAACCGATAAACTATAGTGAAAGAACCCTCGACAGTTTACGGGCCGTGGAAACACGTAAACCGTGCGTGCGTGCGTGCGTGCGTGAGTGCGTGTATGCGTCTCTCTCTCTATCTCTGTATTTGTGTGTGTGTGTGTGTGTGTGTGTGTGTGTGTGTGTGTGTGTGTGTGTGTGTGTGTGTGTGTGTGTGTGTGTGTGTGTGTGTGTGTGTGTGTGTGTGTGTGTGTGTGTGTGTGTGTGTGTGTGTGTGTGTGTATGTGTGTGCGTGTGAGTGTGTGTGCATGTGCGTGCGTGTGTGTATTTGCCCGTGTGTCTGCGTCAGTGTGTGTGTGTGGGGGGGGGGGTGAACAGCACACCTTTTTAATATGTAGGATTGCATTAAGAGATAATAACACCTAGGTATTATGAGATCTTGGTTATGTGCATCCGGTTCATATAATTTAGGAACGGCTGTATAGTGCGGAGAACTTCGAACGCGCGAGTACAGCGGTACTAGCTATAGGTAATCTATCTACAGCGGTATATATACTCGCATCACGAGCTTAAACGAGCAATGCCAGCACGCGGGAAAAAAATTATAAACGCGATTACAAATCTTAATCTTAAAATCTTATCCGGTGTGACATCGACGGGAAAACAAGTTGACAAGAGAAGATTATATAAAACCCGAAACAAAACGAACGCCAGCAGATGCGAGACTTCAATATTGACATGGTCCGTTTTTTGTGAGCGAGTTGATCGACCGCTGATTCGATATGATACGATAAAACGTATTATACAAGCTAATTTCGTCAGTATCATCATTGCGAACGGTGATAAACGAAAATAGGTTTGTGCGTGAATGGTATGCGAGCTTTCACTGTTCAGTGACCTTCAGCACAGACCTACCTGTTGAATTACTGGATCCGCCAACAGCGACAACAATTAAACTCTCGATTTAGATAAAACGGCGCACTCGTGCGATTCTTAATTATGATCCAACCAAAAACAAAAACCACGGTATATCGCGGCTGTGTGGAAATCCCGACGTGTGTCCCGATGTGTAAATCCAGTTATTTCCTCGTTTCATTTTATTACCGCGTGTGTAACATAATGGCAACAATCACGACAGTTTCATATACATACAGCAGCAGCAGAATCACCGGCACCGCGCTATTGTCATCATCACTGCGCGCACATATATATATACTTATGTATAATATCCCCGCGCCATTAAAATTGTTGTATATCGCCGTATTATCGCCGCGGGCGCTCATTCAGGTGAAAACTCTCACTGCTTTCGCGTTTTCCGGGCGTCCGCGCGGTCACGTGGAAAACGAGCATCGTCCGGCATCTTTTTGGCGGCCCGATTCCGCAGCCGGTCATTACGTGTTTGTAGCGTGATGCAATTACGCCCGGCAATGAACGAGGCTCTTAACCTTATGTAGCCAGCTAGCTGCTGCTGCTACCGCACCCCACCACCAGCAGCATGAGAGAGTCACCAGTGCTGTGGGTAGGTGTAGAGCGATCGACGCGCGCTTGCTTCCACAATACGATATAGCGCGCTATATCATCGCGGGCAGCGAGTTTTTAAACCGTAGGATGGCGACTGAAGATTGATAAATTATTCATGACATCACACATGGTTCGCGTTTCTGATTCGTTGCCGGTCGCTGCTTTACATTACATTTCACTATATTTCATGTAAGACCAACATAACGCAACATTCTCATGCTGAATTGAGTTGAATGTCTTGGATATTCGTCCGAGCATCGGACACCTGTTCGTATGCGCTATTCGTCCGAGCAGTCGCGCAGCGTGGTATGCGTCGCTTTCCCACACCATAGATTAATTTGGTACTATGACACGCGTATATATAAGATAGCCGAGTCGGTTTAGAGTTAGTGTTAGGGTTAAGGTTAGGGTTAGGGATATGGTTTTGGGCTCGTGAAGTGAATTATTACTTCGCACAAATCAGAAACGCAGAAACGCGAACCATGTGTGATGTCATGAATAATTTATCAATCTTCAGTCGCCATCCTACGGTTTAGAAACTCGCTAGCGGGCACTGCATGCCGCTATACCGCGCATGCCTCGTGGTTTTACGACCCGTTAGTTAACGCAGGTAAAACGCGCCTGCTGGGTTCTGTTTGACGACGAGAGAGTCTGTGCGTTGTGTCATAAGTAACAGTAGCTTTTAATTAGTGGCAAATTTGATTTAGTTTAATTAGTAGCTTAAAATTAGTGGCAGCTGAACTGGGAGGTGAGATTGTTTTGCGATGTAGAGATGCGTTTCATTCGTTGATATGCGCGTGAAAGTAAATAGATAACTAAACGTGTATATTATTTGAATCTTTAATTGAATCTACTCAGAAATCGCGAATAATCTACATCAATATATATATATATATATATATATATATATATATATATCGAAGCTTAGATCAAAAATAGATTTCGTGATGATTTCAGATCGGATTCCATTTTGCACTTACTTGTAAAAGAAGCTCTCCAGTCCATTGACTATAGTCTTCGTGATCTTTCGCATGCAGGTCTCCTTTTCTGGTTCGCCCATTGCGAAAGTTTTATATATCACGCCGTACTCGACGATGCGTCTAGTATAGTTGCTTCCTCGGAAGTAAAACAACGACTGGTTGCGTAGACTTGGCTCTTTCCTTGTATCTTTCTTCGCTCTTTCCTTGTATCTTTCTTCGCTCTTTCCTTGTATCTTTCTTCGCTCTTTCCTTGTATCTTTCTTCGCTCTTTCCTTGTATTGCGTCTTCTGCTGCCGGTAAGGATCACCTGCTCTTGTGTATTGTACGGGGCGGAAAATTTGCTTCTTATGCAGCCGCGCGCGTCTTTTCGTTAATATACGATATAGTTAGAGAGAGAGTGAGAATATTTTCTATCGCGGCGTCGGTGTTTAATTCGAATACCTGTTTCTACCGTGTTCCCGCTCGCACGTTCTCTCACCTTTCATCCTCCTCGCACCTGTCCGATCTAACGATGCAGCTAGTCAACGCTGAACGACACGCACGGTGAGCGCACCTTGCCGTAGACGGCCGCCATCTTGTCACTCGTAGAGATCCCCTCGTGGAACTAACAACGTGGTACCCCATCTACGGGGCGGTCGTCGGTGCACGTGCACTACAGTGATTACCGCATATCAGTGTTCCACACGCGCACACATACGCACGCACGTACACACGCACACACGCACACGCACCACGCACACACACAACTCCCCCCCCCACACACACATGCACACACGCACCCACACAACACACATACACGCGCTCGGTGGTGCGCCTGTACTCTTAGCAGTTAAACATCGCGATAAAATAATAATCGTGACGCAATAAGATTAGGTGGGGTTCGGAGCTGCGGATGCACTCGCTGTTGTTACGTGGATTAGAGTGAAATTTTTATTGAAGGTCTCTGTCCTTAGTGCACGTGTCTGGATGATATGCGTGGAATCTTGAGTAAGATATGTACACCATGCAAGACACGGTTGCGGACGGTCACGTGACGTAATGCTCCACATATCTCGCGTGTACGCATCTTTTAATTGCTAGGAATCACGACGAAAAGCAGCAGATAGATTGCGTAATCGACTGTCTTTGGTAATATGCGCACGCGGGTTTTTTTTTTATTGACATTAAAATGTTCGGTCGCACATTGAAGTGTGTTTTGTTTTGCATATCAGAACATCTGCACTCTCGTGATAGTGGGCGGTGTTGTTGTTGTTTGCTTTGGCTTCATACGTGCGCACTCATCGACGTCGTGAAGGTATAAATCCGACAGTTGATCGTCGAGATATTCACTGAATCACGATGACGCACTTCGGGTATGATTCGATGAGTTTTTTAACCTAATCACTCCGCCCACGAACTCTTTTAAAATGTTCCACGTAACATATACCCCAAAAACATGACTGTACACTCCCAAACAAAGCACTGCACCATCATTACCCCTTCCTCCATATAAAAGCGTCGCATTCATCGATTGTCATCAACATTTTCATGAATTTTTTTTCCATATACCTCATCTCGTCACGCGGTAATGACACTAGTGTTATAATTGCTTGCGGACGTCTACGTAAAATGTGCGTCGCTGTTTGAGGCGGTTGACTGCCGCGCCGGTGCGAACTTTGCTCCTGCACTCTGATCGTATACGTTGTCCGTATAAGCGTAGCTGTGCTCGTACCTACGTTACACCTCCAAGGTTATACGAACTCGTTCAGTGATGCAGCGGTGCAAAGGTCGCATGCACCTACTAGGCAAACCTGGCACGACCCGTAACAATTAATCAACCATGATGTCAGGCCATCACCGCTGGATTAACGTGTCACACACGCGACATTATATTCTACCGCATTGACTGATATATGACACGCATTGTAGATAGAACACGGACCGTTAATTCAGGTCATATCGGTCATTATGTACACTGAAGTTTAAACACGCACGCACGCAAGCGCATTTACGTATATTTGCGCTTTTGTAATCGAGGAGAAAAATGGAGTTTTATTACGAAAATTTGCGTGCGCTGAAAGTGTTAAAATATGGATTTTTTCAAAGTCATTTCCTTGTTTGTTGAGAACATTTATTGACCGATAGTACGAATTAAGCTTGCTGATTTTGGGGGAAAACTGTGAGGAACCTTATCTTAACCCGCCTTATAAATGCCGGGAAATATACATGGTTTTTAAAGAAGATATTTGATCATGTAATTTTTCTTGCTTTAAAAAAAATTTGAAATTTTATTATGATGAAAAACACGATTCTTTTAAAAAAAGCCACGGGTTTGTCGGGAATCTTCGAACATATCAATAAAATAGAAGAACTCAGTTATGTAACTATTTACAACATGCAGTCCTCCTACTGCTACTGTGCTAGTAAGTTCTCTCCTAGTAAGCTTCTCTTAATTAAGAATTAAGAGAATTAAATTCTTTGAGATTTTTGAAAGCTCATCCTGAGACCTGGAAATGGATTCCAGTTCCTTGAAATTTTAAACATCTTTTGGAGGATCAGATATGACATGCTACGCAATGTGTTATGACTATGATATAACTGAATAGAAAAATGGAAAATTGTTTCAGTGTATATGCTAATGTTTATGTAAAAGCTAAAATAGAAGCGTTCTGTTCATCTCTGCCTTCGTGGCGCAATGGATAGCGCGTCGGACTTCTAATGGTGAAGATGATATTCGGAGGCTGCGGGTTCGAGTCCCGCCGGAGGTAGTAATATTTTGTGTTTTGTAACTAAAATCCTTAATATGTAGAAGTATTTTTTTATAACGAATTAAAGTGAATATTATAACGAATAAAAGTGAAAAATCTGAACACTGTAGAGTTCATTTGCGCTATAACATGGGCACACCAGAAGAACGCAGTCTAGAAATATTTTACTTACAATATTCGCTCGATCGAGGTCGCCACTTGTTCTCTTTCTAAACAGCCATTTTACGTTGCATTCAGATTTGTAAGTTCGTGGAACAAAATGTGTAAAGTATTTGTTACGCGTAGGTTAGGGTTACCTTTATGTAGATAGAAATGCAGCTAAACCTGCTCATAAATATATAATCGACGCTTGCTATTACTGGAAGGCGTAGTTATCTCGGTTAACATTTTCGAAATATGTTCGTCGTATTCACTTGACCGAATTGTGTACATCACTACAAGTACAAGTTACAACATGCTTTGCACGCGGATATAACTTATACTTATGCTTATAGTTATTTGTGAGCTGTTGCTCACAAATTACAACACATCATGAAATTGCCTATGGTTTCCTATCGGCGAATATCAACACAATGCGAAATAGTCAGTTCTGTAATTGCCTGGCTAGGCAGCTAACATTTTAGCTGTTTTGATTGCATCATGGTCTAGCTCTAGTAGTAGTACTAGTAGTAGTACTATAGCCCGCGTTCATTAACTGCCGCAGGGCTGTCGAACATCGACGTGGATATTCGTCCGAGCATCGGACACCTGTTCGTATGCGCTACTCGTCCGAGCAGTTGTTGCGCATGCGCTGTTCATGTAGCATGCCGCAGGCGCACGGCCTCTAGTGCCGGAGATAGGAAGTGTGAAGGGGGGTCTGGGGGGTCTCCCCCAGACAATTTTCATGGTTAGACACTAACTATTTTAGTTCATTAGCCCACAGGAATAGTAAAAGAAAAAATGTAGACTAGTCCTTCCAAGATTCTACTACTACTAGTACTAGGCCTGCCGAAGGACTCTTACTAGGCGCAGAGCGACGAGCATTGTGATTTGCCAGGAGGTAGGTGGGGTAGGAGGGTGGAGCCCCCCTTCTGCTAGGGGGTACAGGGGGTCTCTTCCAGGGTACAAGGGGTGTCCCCCAGAAAGGTTTTGTAAAAGGCATTCAATTGTATAAAATACATGTAACTTTGATATGGATCATAAGATTAAAATTTAAATTAAATAAAACTTTAATTCAAAAATAAAATTTCGGCCTTCCTTGATGAGGAATCTGTGGATCCGTCACTTATCACAGCAAGGAATTTGGCCTTATTTATAGCTACAAACTGTTTCCGGCGCCTTGTATCGGCTATCGCCGTAATGAACCTCTGGCAGGCCTTGTCGGTGAGGTAAGTGCTGCCGACATCTAACCCCTTGGCGTGCGTGCACAGGCACGTACACGTGTGTGCGTGTGCATGTACACGTGCGTGCGTGGGCACGTACACGTGTGTGCGTGCATGCATAGATACGTACACGTGTGTGTGCGTGCGTGCATAGACACGTACAGGTGTGTGCGGGCGTGCGTGCGTGTGCACGTACATGTGCGTGTGCATGTACACGTGCGTGCGTGCTTATGCACGTACATGTACGTGCGTGCGTGTGTGCGTACGTTCGTGTGCACGTACACGTGCCTGCGTGCGTGTGCATGTACATGTGCGTGGGCACGTGTGTGCGTGAGTGTGCACGTGCGTGCGTGTGTGCGCGCGTGTGCACGTACATGTGTGTGCGTGCGTGTGCACATACCAGGGCTTGAAACTAACGCTCGCCCGCTCGCCCGAGGCTAGTAGAAATC
>NW_014577158.1:441290-447184 GCF_000485595.1 Priapulus caudatus
GCTCTTTCCTTGTATCTTTCTTCGCTCTTTCCTTGTATCTTTCTTCGCTCTTTCCTTGTATCTTTCTTCGCTCTTTCCTTGTATCTTTCTTCGCTCTTTCCTTGTATTGCGTCTTCTGCTGCCGGTAAGGATCACCTGCTCTTGTGTATTGTACGGGGCGGAAAATTTGCTTCTTATGCAGCCGCGCGCGTCTTTTCGTTAATATACGATATAGTTAGAGAGAGAGTGAGAATATTTTCTATCGCGGCGTCGGTGTTTAATTCGAATACCTGTTTCTACCGTGTTCCCGCTCGCACGTTCTCTCACCTTTCATCCTCCTCGCACCTGTCCGATCTAACGATGCAGCTAGTCAACGCTGAACGACACGCACGGTGAGCGCACCTTGCCGTAGACGGCCGCCATCTTGTCACTCGTAGAGATCCCCTCGTGGAACTAACAACGTGGTACCCCATCTACGGGGCGGTCGTCGGTGCACGTGCACTACAGTGATTACCGCATATCAGTGTTCCACACGCGCACACATACGCACGCACGTACACACGCACACACGCACACGCACCACGCACACACACAACTCCCCCCCCACACACACATGCACACACGCACCCACACAACACACATACACGCGCTCGGTGGTGCGCCTGTACTCTTAGCAGTTAAACATCGCGATAAAATAATAATCGTGACGCAATAAGATTAGGTGGGGTTCGGAGCTGCGGATGCACTCGCTGTTGTTACGTGGATTAGAGTGAAATTTTTATTGAAGGTCTCTGTCCTTAGTGCACGTGTCTGGATGATATGCGTGGAATCTTGAGTAAGATATGTACACCATGCAAGACACGGTTGCGGACGGTCACGTGACGTAATGCTCCACATATCTCGCGTGTACGCATCTTTTAATTGCTAGGAATCACGACGAAAAGCAGCAGATAGATTGCGTAATCGACTGTCTTTGGTAATATGCGCACGCGGGTTTTTTTTTTATTGACATTAAAATGTTCGGTCGCACATTGAAGTGTGTTTTGTTTTGCATATCAGAACATCTGCACTCTCGTGATAGTGGGCGGTGTTGTTGTTGTTTGCTTTGGCTTCATACGTGCGCACTCATCGACGTCGTGAAGGTATAAATCCGACAGTTGATCGTCGAGATATTCACTGAATCACGATGACGCACTTCGGGTATGATTCGATGAGTTTTTTAACCTAATCACTCCGCCCACGAACTCTTTTAAAATGTTCCACGTAACATATACCCCAAAAACATGACTGTACACTCCCAAACAAAGCACTGCACCATCATTACCCCTTCCTCCATATAAAAGCGTCGCATTCATCGATTGTCATCAACATTTTCATGAATTTTTTTTCCATATACCTCATCTCGTCACGCGGTAATGACACTAGTGTTATAATTGCTTGCGGACGTCTACGTAAAATGTGCGTCGCTGTTTGAGGCGGTTGACTGCCGCGCCGGTGCGAACTTTGCTCCTGC
The DNA here is from genome assembly GCF_000485595.1 of Priapulus caudatus. Classification (NCBI taxonomy): domain Eukaryota; kingdom Metazoa; phylum Priapulida; class Priapulimorpha; order Priapulimorphida; family Priapulidae; genus Priapulus; species Priapulus caudatus. The sequence goes on from NW_014577158.1 coordinate 442,783, forward strand.
ACTCTGATCGTATACGTTGTCCGTATAAGCGTAGCTGTGCTCGTACCTACGTTACACCTCCAAGGTTATACGAACTCGTTCAGTGATGCAGCGGTGCAAAGGTCGCATGCACCTACTAGGCAAACCTGGCACGACCCGTAACAATTAATCAACCATGATGTCAGGCCATCACCGCTGGATTAACGTGTCACACACGCGACATTATATTCTACCGCATTGACTGATATATGACACGCATTGTAGATAGAACACGGACCGTTAATTCAGGTCATATCGGTCATTATGTACACTGAAGTTTAAACACGCACGCACGCAAGCGCATTTACGTATATTTGCGCTTTTGTAATCGAGGAGAAAAATGGAGTTTTATTACGAAAATTTGCGTGCGCTGAAAGTGTTAAAATATGGATTTTTTCAAAGTCATTTCCTTGTTTGTTGAGAATATTTATTGACCGATAGTACGAATTAAGCTTGCTGATTTTGGGGGAAAACTGTGAGGAACCTTATCTTAACCCGCCTTATAAATGCCGGGAAATATACATGGTTTTTAAAGAAGATATTTGATCATGTAATTTTTCTTGCTTTAAAAAAAATTTGAAATTTTATTATGATGAAAAACACGATTCTTTTAAAAAAAGCCACGGGTTTGTCGGGAATCTTCGAACATATCAATAAAATAGAAGAACTCAGTTATGTAACTATTTACAACATGCAGTCCTCCTACTGCTACTGTGCTAGTAAGTTCTCTCCTAGTATTTTTTTAGGACGGGGCGATCGTGATGAGCGTAGCTCTGGTGTGACTGGGCCCTGTCACACCAGAGCTACGCTCATCACGATCGCCCCGTCCTAAAAAAATTTGCCCGAGCGTGGTGAGCGTGGTTGAGAGCGTGGCCAATTCGAGTTCGAGTTCTTCTACGAGAAACATGGCATGGAGTAGTGTTGCCGTATCCATAGTGGACACTGAACTGGTGGGCTGGCCAGGGTAGCACCCCAAATTAAAACGTATGAAAACGTATTGACATCGTGCTGAGAACAGGGCGACAATTTTCACGCACCCGACACGCTTGCGATACGACCATTAAGTTCGTACTATGCTCGAGTTACGTGGGTACTACGCCTTCCACGTCTCTAATACGCCCGCACTGCGCTGTATTTCCGCCACGCGCGCACCACGATTATTTTGAACATGTTCAAAGTTTGGCCACGCTCCCCACGCTCATGCTGACTGCACCGCGCACGATCACGATCGCAGTACGTCCATATACGTCCACACTGCGTTCTACACGTTTTCACCACGCTCTTAGAGCGTAGTACGCGCGTAGTGAGATCGGGGCCCTGGTGTGACTGGGGTATAAGCTTCTCTTAATTAAGAATTAAGAGAATTAAATTCTTTGAGATTTTTGAAAGCTCATCCTGAGACCTGGAAATGGATTCCCTGTTCCTTGAAATTTTAAACATCTTTTGGAGGATCAGATATGACATGCTACGCAATGTGTTATGACTATGATATAACTGAATAGAAAAATGGAAAATTGTTTCAGTGTATATGCTAATGTTTATGTAAAAGCTAAAATAGAAGCGTTCTGTTCATCTCTGCCTTCGTGGCGCAATGGATAGCGCGTCGGACTTCTAATGGTGAAGATGATATTCGGAGGCTGCGGGTTCGAGTCCCGCCGGAGGTAGTAATATTTTGTGTTTTGTAACTAAAATCCTTAATATGTAGAAGTATTTTTTTATAGTTAAGCCTATTATAACGAATAAAAGTGAAAAATCTGAACACTGTAGAGTTCATTTGCGCTATAACATGGGCACACCAGAAGAACGCAGTCTAGAAATATTTTACTTACAATATTCGCTCGATCGAGGTCGCCACTTGTTCTCTTTCTAAACAGCCATTTTACGTTGCATTCAGATTTGTAAGTTCGTGGAACAAAATGTGTAAAGTATTTGTTACGCGTAGGTTAGGGTTACCTTTATGTAGATAGAAATGCAGCTAAACCTGCTCATAAATATATAATCGACGCTTGCTATTACTGGAAGGCGTAGTTATCTCGGTTAACATTTTCGAAATATGTTCGTCGTATTCACTTGACCGAATTGTGTACATCACTACAAGTACAAGTTACAACATGCTTTGCACGCGGATATAACTTATACTTATGCTTATAGTTATTTGTGAGCTGTTGCTCACAAATTACAACACATCATGAAATTGCCTATGGTTTCCTATCGGCGAATATCAACACAATGCGAAATAGTCAGTTCTGTAATTGCCTGGCTAGGCAGCTAACATTTTAGCTGTTTTGATTGCATCATGGTCTAGCTCTAGTAGTAGTACTAGTAGTAGTACTATAGCCCGCGTTCATTAACTGCCGCAGGGCTGTCGAACATCGACGTGGATATTCGTCCGAGCATCGGACACCTGTTCGTATGCGCTACTCGTCCGAGCAGTTGTTGCGCATGCGCTGTTCATGTAGCATGCCGCAGGCGCACGGCCTCTAGTGCCGGAGATAGGAAGTGTGAAGGGGGGTCTGGGGGGTCTCCCCCAGACAATTTTCATGGTTAGACACTAACCATTTTAGTTCATTAGCCCACAGGAATAGTAAAAGAAAAAATGTAGACTAGTCCTTCCAAGATTCTACTACTACTAGTACTAGGCCTGCCGAAGGACTCTTACTAGGCGCAAAGCGACGAGCATTGTGATTTGCCAGGAGGTAGGTGGGGTAGGAGGGTGGAGCCCCCCTTCTGCTAGGGGGTACAGGGGGTCTCTTCCAGGGTACAAGGGGTGTCCCCCAGAAAGGTTTTGTAAAAGGCATTCAATTGTATAAAATACATGTAACTTTGATATGGATCATAAGATTAAAATTTAAATTAAATAAAACTTTAATTCAAAAATAAAATTTCGGCCTTCCTTGATGAGGAATCTGTGGATCCGTCACTTATCACAGCAAGGAATTTGGCCTTATTTATAGCTACAAACTGTTTCCGGCGCCTTGTATCGGCTATCGCCGTAATGAACCTCTGGCAGGCCTTGTCGGTGAGGTAAGTGCTGCCGACATCTAACCCCTTGGCGTGCGTGCACAGGCACGTACACGTGTGTGCGTGTGCATGTACACGTGCGTGCGTGGGCACGTACACGTGTGTGCGTGCATGCATAGATACGTACACGTGTGTGTGCGTGCGTGCATAGACACGTACACGTGTGTGCGGGCGTGCGTGCGTGTGCACGTACATGTGCGTGTGCATGTACACGTGCGTGCGTGCTTATGCACGTACATGTACGTGCGTGCGTGTGTGCGTACGTTCGTGTGCACGTACACGTGCCTGCGTGCGTGTACATGTGCGTGGGCACGTGTGTGCGTGAGTGTGCACGTGCGTGCGTGAGTGTGCACGTGCGTGCGTGTGTGCGCGCGTGTGCACGTACATGTGTGTGCGTGCGTGTGCACATACCAGGGCTTGAAACTAACGCTCGCCCGCTCGCCCGAGGCTAGTAGAAATCAGTAAGGGCTAGTAGAATGTCTGGTCTGACCAGCCCTGTTGGCGAGTGGAAATGCCTACCAGATAACATATTACTAGTACTTTTTCAGCAATTACTAACCCGACCGAACTACTATACTAGTAATAAGTAATATAAAATTTGCATGTGCAAACATAATAAAATTGCAAAACCTAAACTTAAAACAGTCACAGTACCTCAGACAATAAAATCGGTCCAACCACCATGCTGCTATGTTCGCAAGCTCATGCCAATCCCCTCACAGTGTATATACGCAATACGTTTATGTTCTACTTTCTGTTTACGTTCGTGGAACGGTTAGTTAACTTAGTTTACGTTTCAGCTGACCTCAGGGTTAAACACTACAATCCCTCCCCTTTTCAAACGAACATTATTTCAATTTGACGGTTGCTAAATATCAAATTAGAAACTCAAATTTACTTATACGGAGTTGGAATCACCCTGGTTAATATACAATCCGTACTTGTACTAACTACTAACAAACTCTGTACTTGTAGTAGAGAATTACTAGAGTAGTAGAGATAGTCACAAACGGTTCAAATTAAACATGAACTTTCATATTTCCGTAGACTGACTAATAGTTCTAATCGTTACTATAAGGAATTATTCTGCTCAAGATTATAACAATAGTACTGATGTATTTGTATATATATGTATATATATCAAAAGCTAATATACACCTAGAGTGTACAACGGGAAAACTGGGAAATAGTGCTATTTCACGGCAATATTATTGAGGCCTGTGGGAGGCATGATTACGCTCCAATATCTCGGCCTAGGAGTATCGTAGAGACCAGCGGTTGGTACCATGAACTTAGTCTAGAACCGCATACAATGTAGAATAATATTGCCGTGAAATAGCACTATTTTCCCGTTGTACACTCT
>NW_014577158.1:449113-461160 GCF_000485595.1 Priapulus caudatus
TCCTTCAGCAGCATCGTTGATCATAACCAAAAACAGTAGCGGGCCAAGCTTTGTGCCCTGGGGAACACCACATGTTAATCCCTGGTACGTAGAGGTTATCCTAGAGTCTATACTATTGGATAAGGATGTACCTACTATTAGCTTCGCTACTATTTGTATGGACTGCTTCAATTAACACACGCATGCGATGTGGTTGCGATGTAAATACCTCCCTATGAAAGCCTATAACTGATTAGTTGCGTCATTTCTACAATCAGACCGTTTGTTCTATTTCAACAGCTACTATCAAGCGATCGATTGGTAGACTGGGTTCATGGCCCCATTGTTTTAATAATGTTTGTACTGCCGTAGGGTCTAGCATTGCTAGCTGCTAGCGTCTACTTGTACTAGCGCGTCTAAACAGGGAACACTTGTTAATGGGAATGAGTTATATATAGCTCTTTGGATCTTGGTTGAGAGACGCTGCCGCCGCGGACTATAGTAAAATTGATGGGAGGATGGGAAATTTGGACGGTGAGGGACGGGTAAAATATAACTAGTCTGCAGGACTAACGGCTATGGGGCATTTACTAGTCCTTCTGATTTTTTACTAGTCTCGGACTAACGGACTAGCGTTAGTGTCGAACCCTGATTTTTAAATCTAGATGCTCTAAAATGCTATTTACTCTTTAGACTTATGATTTTTTGCCCTTTAGGCTGGGGGCCCGTAGCGTTTTGCTACGGCAGCCCTACGGCTGTGACGCCCCTGCATACATACGTTGCGTACGTGGTTATACACCATAGATAGTGTTTGGTACTATCACTCGCGTATATAAGCGAACCGAGTCGGTTTATAGTTGGTGTTAGAGTTAGGGTTGGGGTTAGGGTTATAGAGTAGGCGTGGTTAGGGAGTAGGCGCATCCCTAGACTAGCATTATATTACATTTATGTAATACAACATGAACAGCGCATGCGCAACAACTGCTCGAACGAATAGCGCATACGAACAGGTTTCCGATGCTCGGACGAATATCCACGTCCATAGAACATTTTCAGCTAGATTTCGTAACTGCAACCTGTTACCACCTGTCCCCACGAAAAATGGATCGCAAAACGCAAAATGATCGGCCTTTTTAACACTTATTTATCTAGATTGACATCTCACCTATCTTTTTGAACACTCCACAACTTTACACCATGTATTTATCCATTTATTTCTAAAAGTGCCAGCACTACTTGCAAATTGCGTTTGAAATGCTGTGTGTACACGCGTGACGTCACCCGAAATGTAGCTGCATCATAGCTGCCACAGTGTAGCTGCCATGTGTTTTGCCTACATATCCGCTATGATGCAGCTACATTTCGGGAGATGTCACGCGTGTACACACAGCATTTCAAACGCAATTTGCAAGTAGTGCTGGCACTTTTAGGAATAAATGGATAAATACATGGTGTAACGTTGTGGAAAGTGTTCAAAAAGATAGGTGAGATGTCCATGTAGATAAATAAGTGTTAAAACGCCCGATCATTTTGCGTTTTGCGATCCATTTTTTTGTGGGGGGACAGGTGGGAACAGGTTGCAGTTACGAAATCTGGCTGAAAATGTTCTATAGCCCTGCTGCAGTTAATGAACGCGGGCTATAGTACTAGAGCTAATCATGATCATGTTTATGTGATGTTAAAACGCCAGACTGGGTCAAGTCTAATGTCGTAATGTTAATTTCCAGGACACAATTTACTTTTGTAATGATACCATGCACATATCTACACTCATCACACACGGGTACACGCACACGTAGGTACTCGTACTGATGCTGATTATATGACAACAGTGATGATGATTTAGGTGCAGGGGTATTTTGCCTGTTGTTGGATGTGACCAATCATATGCACTGCTATGTAATTTTTCTGTTGCAGGTAATCATGCAGCTGTTTATACAAGGTCAGAAGACTCATGCATTTGAGGTTGCCACCTCAGAAACGGTGCAGGATATCAAAGTGAGTACATGCTACTTTATCTTTAACCAATATATGCATAAAAATGAAAGCTTTTTAAGCCCGAGTGTTCGCTATATTTGAGGAGGGCCACATACAAAACTAGATCGCTGTGCTGGTTTAGAGGATTTCCTTGCAGCATTACCTATGTGCTAGTGTTTTGCACTGTAGGTAGCCAGTATGCTGCTATAGCAATACATAACATGTCTAACGTGTGGCTCATTTTCAGGCGCGACTGGCTTTGCTAGAAGGCATTCCTGCTGACGATCAAGTCCTGACTCTGGCTGGTCAGCCTCTTGATGACGGATTTATCCTTTCAGCATGTGCAACAGAGAATTGCACTGTATCACTGACTGCCCGTCTGGTTGGTGGTGCGTATGCGAGTTAAATTTACAGGCGGACATAATACATACTGCATAGATGTTTGCAACTGTTTGTATTTCAGTCCTGTAAGCGTAAACTATCAATGTTTTATATATTGGGGTTGATTTCATGGGAAATTTTGTGTGAAATATTAATTGCCAAACTTTAATAATGACAAAACATTTAGTTAGCACTGAAATGGCCTAGCGCTGGCTATCTACATATTATCAAGAGGCCATTAACCCCAGAGCGTACAACGCTGAAATAGGAAAACCATGGTGTCGTTTCAGCAAAATTAATAAAGTTTACCTACCTTATTTTGATACTTCTCTATCGGAATATTATGCAGGAGTCATAGCTAGCCAATATAAGATCAACTGCTTGTCTCTACGATGTTCCTATGCCGAGATATATATCTATATATCTATGACTTTATATCTCGGCATAGGAACATCGTAGAGACAAGCGGTTGATCTTATATTGGCTAGCTATGACTCCTGCATAATATTCCGGTAGAGAAGTATCAAAATAAGGTAGGTAAACTTTGATAATTTTGCTGAAACGACACCATGGTTTTCCTATTTCAGCGTTGTACGCTCTGGGGTTAATGGGCTCTTGATATAATGTTCCGCTCTGGTTTGAGTGTTGTAAATGTGGTGCGGGCAGCTGCCACTGTCTGATTCTAATGGTTGTTCTATGTGCATCCATCGTTTCAGTACCTTTTGGTTTTACCTTGTAGGTAAGGTACACGGCTCCCTGGCGCGTGCCGGTAAAGTGAAGGGCCAGACACCAAAGGTACATTTTGTGCGATCATTGAAATTGAATTATGAGCTATAGTTGGAATCCTAAAACACCTAAATTTGTCTGAGGAAAATAAGTCTTTGCTGCGTATATAATGAAATGAATAGAAAGAGTGATTAGGTAACCACATCAGGGCTTGAAACTAACCTAAAATGTTCACTAGCCAGCAGGGCTAGTGACCTGTAAAATCTACTAGCCCTTAAAAATATCTACCAGCTATTAGTTTAGTGCGGCGCTGAAGCTACGTGGTGAGCACAGTTTCGCCATTTTTGCGGGGGGAGGGGGGAGGATCTGGGTTTTGATTTTAGACGCTCTGAGATGCATTCTGCGAAATTCATTGACTTTGTGAAAATCTAGATTCAGTATAGATTTGGTATACACATCAGTACTATGTTATAAGAGCAGAATAATTATATTCCTTATAGTAATTAACGATTAGAACTATTAGTCAGTTTACTGAAATGTGAAAGTTTATGTTTAAGTTGAACCGTTTGTGACTATCTCTACTACAAGTACAGAGGTTGTTAGTAGTTAGTACAAGTACAGTATAGAGTTATAAGTTGAGTTATCCTGTTTGTGATAGTTTAAGATTTGTAGAGTTGTATTGCAATTATATTAGTTGACTGAATATAAGCCACATAGAAGTAAGCGTGTTATATGCTAGGCCTAGTGTTAGGATGAACTTCGTATTATAAAAAGCTTAGAATACCAGTTACAGGAATGTAGGTTTAAAGGTATATATGCGTGTTATTTTCATAACAGTACCTGACAAAACCATGACTACTATTCCACGTCAATTATAGACACAGAGACTGGATTGTATATTAGCCAGGGTGATTCCAACTGAGTATAAGTAAATTTGAGTTTCTAATTTGCTTATTTAGCAAACATCAAATTGAAATCATCTTTTCGTTTGAAAAGGGGAGGGATTGTAGTGTTTAACCCTGAGATCAGCTGAACCGTAAACTAACCGGTCCATGAACATAAACAGAAAGTAGAACAGAAACGTATTGCGTACATACACTGAGGGAATTAATGTGGTTTAATCTGGTAGTAAAGTCTACAGTATCCAATATGGCAGCGTTCAGCATGGTGAATTTTATGTTTAGGTTTTGCAATTTTATTATGTTTGCACGCTCAAGTTTTATACTACTTATTACTAGTTTGGTCGGGTTAGTAGTTGCTGAAAAAGTACTAGTAATATGTAATCTGGTAGGCATTCCCACTCGCCAACAGGGCTGGTCAGCCCAGACATTCTGCTAGCCCTTACTGATTTCTACTAGCCTCGGGCGAGCGTTTAGTTTCAAGCCCTGCACAGCAGTGCTTGTGCTTTAGCAAGAATCCAAATACTTAAGCAACTCTTTGCTGATCAGTCACTGACACAGTGTGTTTGTAAAGAGTTTAGGAGCATCAATACATGTTAGTGGAAACGGGTAACTTGGTGGGAATAGGGGTGACAGCATGTGTCATTGTTAGAATATCTGGGGAAGTAGACACAAGAATGTCATACGTGGTGCATAGGCCCCCTTAAAAACCCCACTGATTAAGTCATGTATCGAGTGCCATTCCTTGCTCTCACGGTGCGACTTTGATTTTGGCGACACAGGTTGAGGCCGGCGAGAAGAAGAAGAAGAAGACGGGGAGAGCCAAGCGACGTCTGCAGTACAACAGACGCTTCGTCAATGTCGTGCAGACGTTCGGCAAGAGGAGAGGACCCAACTCCAACACGCCCGCCTCATAGGAATCCCAGCCGCGCGTTCTTGTGATTATGTCGATATCTGTAAAGTAAAATAAAGATTTCGCACATAGAGGTCGGTGTACTTTTCGTATTTTTTTCCTTCTCTTTGTTGTTAATACTGGACGGTTGCGAGTGACAGACGGTGGATGCATCATGCATGTCGTGTAGTCGGGTATAAAGTAGATGGTATGATTGTGATTTACTAGTTCCGTGAAAACTGTAAATATGAACTGTAGTGGTGATAGATATATCGACATATCCTAACTTGCAGGTTAAAGCTATGGCTAGTTGTTACACATTGCCTTTGAGGATACAATTAAGTGACACATGCAAATTGCCTAACACTGTATGTCACAACTGATGATATATTATACACATTTTATTTCACTCTTACTTTTGTAACGCTCATTACAAATATTGCAGTTTTCACGCTAAAATCTGTACTTGAAAACATGACAGGTCACTGCACTTTAGCTTACAAAATGGAATTGACTCCGTAAAAGGGTCCTAAATTCCGTTGTTTTATTCACTGGATCGTTCGGGCACGGTGAACTAGCTGGCATGTGTGTGACTCGAGCAGGTTTGTGAGTCTGTAGTTCATCCACATTGCTGCGACTTCTCGGCCACGTCACGTGTGATACGGTCATCCATGCTGCACCTTTACATCGTCTACCGAGACACAACCAGCCTTTCATCTCGTAAAACATGCATCGAGGAGAGATACAATTAACTCCTCTTACAGCTGTCTTACGAAAAAGTACACTGACAACACCCTCTTGTGGAAAACTACGCCGACGCGCACAGCCGATCAGCCCGTCTTCTTGTAATACGTCCGCGTCTTGCTCTTCACGGATTTGACGAGCGCCGAAAGTTGCGGGTCCTTTGCCGCCGTCGTTTCCACGGCAACCTTCGGCGCCTTGGCGATGGGCGTCCCACCGGGCTCGCTCTCCGCGGCGCGTCGGCGCTGCTTCTCTTTAATGAGCGACTCCATCGCGTTGGTCTTCTTGAAGCTTGGATCGGACGGGTCGATGTTGTAGTGGTGCGACTTGAAGACAGCCTCGAAGCGTGGGTCGGACACGTTTAGCTGCAAGAGAGCACGTCGGAAGCTGCAGTATTACCAACAATATCGGCGGGAGAAACAATTCAAACTACCTACCTAATCCTCTTCGTTTCTAGAGGCAAAAGGGCACCTAGGAGAATGATACACAGGTTTATGTTCGGACGTGTTGAGGTGGAGAATTGAGTGAATGCAAGCATTTACCACATACAGCCGTTTGTGTTGTTTATGAACCTGCAATCCAGAATTTCGCACACCTGACTATTAGGAGTGTAACGATGCATCGAACTATCGATTGCAATAGTGTTTGACTTAATATACATTGATGGCAAAGTAAAACATCGATAACCATAGCTAATCAGTAATGGTTCACAGAACAATTGATAGTTTTCGATAGTGGGAACGTTAAAACACCAGGTTAGTTTATTTACTGCTAAAGATATGTTTTCGCACATGAATATGCCTGAAACCCATGGCCGACACCGTCGTCATTGTAAATAAGTAGACTATCCCTGGTCATCATTTTAAACTTGGTAATTTGCCTTATATTCTAAGGTTAGGGTTGGATAACTAGTCCCGTTCGTGCAGTGGATTTACAAGTGGTAAAGTTTGTACCTTGAAATCGTCTTCTACTTTCTTTTCTTCTGACTTCTTCTTCCATTTTTTCTGTTTCTTCTTCTTGCCCTTCTCTTCTTTGATGATGGCCTTCAGGTTGAAATGATGCTTGCCGTCGTCCTTGTCATCCATCATCAGAAGTTCTAACTCGTCCTGCAATCAATGTTGATGTCAGTATCGTCTGTACACATAAGCACCGTGTGTGAATAATGCATTCTCCCTTGATACACAATATACGATAGGCACTCCCAACACTACGTATTCTTCCTTATACATGCGCTGGGTTGTTGGGTAGTAAATGTTTTCGGGCTGACTGTGTGATTTAATTTGATGTTCCATCCGAGAAAACCTCACCTGCTCATGTTTGTCCTCCACAGTTTCGCCAGTTTTCTTTTTCGTAAACTTCTTATCTTTTTTGGCCTTTCCTTGTTTGCCTGGGGCTGTATAAGTAAAGTGAATTATTACGTTAACATGGGTCCCAACTTCGCCGATGACTACAAGCAAACCTTGCTCTTATGAGAAAGGTTTCTTATCGTAGGCTGCACTTGAAATTTGCTATATGCCGTTATAATTTTTTAAATGTATTGAGTCGATCATTATTAGTAATAATGTTACTATGTAATTCACCCATTTAATGCTGAAAAAAGGCACGGAAATATTACGATTTATACATCTGCCATTACCTTTCTGAAGCTCCTCTTGGAAGTAGGGGTTATTTAAGTCTATGCCAGCTGGAATGTCGTCGTCACTTGATGCTTCATCACTGTCTGCCTGTAAATGTATATTATAGTTAATAATCCAAGCACTGTGAGATAGGAGTAATCCTGGAAATAATGTAACCATTACGATCCGTACGAATATGACATACATATGATGGTTTATACACTCCTGATATGATGGTTTATACATCTTAATCCGAATGGCAAATACCATTACACACATTTTGTCATGTTGCATACATACATACATGCATGTTCTGAATAAATTAATTCCACAATAATTCCATATTAATGAATGATGAAGGTAGAGATTTCTCATGAAATTACACTTTGTTTACATCTGTTGGATTTTAACCCTGGGAATTTCGGGATGTTTTTTGCGAACGCGAACGTTACCCCGCCAACCTGCTGTTTGCTCGATTCCTTGTTTTTGAGACGCTCCATCTTTTTCGACTTCTTCTTTTCTAAGAATTGCTCCCATGGTGTCAGATTGAGCTTCTCCTTCTCCTTCTTTTGTAAAATCTGCTGTGTTGATTCTTGCAGCCCTGCATTGTTTCGAGAGATAAAAGTTCAATGTCAGTGATGTACAAAACAAGGCAAACTCATCGTTCATTACTTATACTATACTTCTAGGAAATTACATTTTGAGGTTATTCTAGGGGCGCGTTTGTTTGGGACGAATCCGTCGGATCAAGATCATGTGATCCTGATCCGACCAAACAAACGCAAACTCACTTTCACCGGTTCACGTTTCGCTGTGACCTATCACAGGATGGTTCATAACAAAGAAAAAGCTGTGATTGGCTGAGGCGTGGGCTGCCATATTGGAGTTCGAATCCACCTCGCTAGCAGGGTCGGGTTCGGTGGATCGAGATCAAGTGATCCGACCAAACAAACAGTCAGATCAACGAATCCATCGGATCGAGATCCGTGGATCCGACCAAACAAACGCGCCCTAGGAATGATTCTATGTATGCTACAATTACGTGTAATGACTGAGCACAAATGCAAGAGATCATGCAAGATTAAAAAACGTGTGTAATATGTTGAATTAGTTTAAAAAAATGTCTAGACAATTGCTTATTGGCACAAATGACAATTAGCTTAGCATGAACTATATTCTCGATTCAACACATAACAATAACAGTAACAATACACGTTCACATCGCCATCGGCACAGCGAGAGGAAAGCTAAAGAGAGGGAAATAACTCCTACCTGGTTCCCAAGTAATTTGCATCTCCATTTCCTTTTCATCTTTATCATCATCAATTCCTTTCAAGAGAGCTCTGTATTTATTGATTGCCGCATCCTCGTCATCTTCATCGTCGTCTCCATCCGATTTCTGATCGACTGAATCTTCGTCGTCAGGTTGCTCGATGCCTTCATACGCACCTTCTGAAATACGATCATCAGATTCTCGCCTTTGATTAATGCTCACCTGAAGGGTTCTGTTTTAGACGAACAACTGGAATACGTGGCAGTAACGTGATGCCTGCACTTTTACGCTTCACTGTTTGAATCGGGGAATTATATCATTTTAACTGTGTGTCATAGGATTATGCCTCACCGACATATGACCAGCACGATGAAATATGAGACCAAATACAGAATCGGCAAGACCTTCCATTTTAAGATATCGTAAATAATAATATTCATTACCGTCATCTTCACTAGAAGATGCCAGGTAAGCTTTCATGTCCATATTCAATACATCTTCCTTTTTGTAATCTTTGCTCGTTATGGCTAGCCGATCCTTGTTTGTTTCATCCCAGGATAGATGAACCTGAATGATATGACAGGATAAATAATACAAGTTACTAAGTTATAATTTAGTTATAACTTAATATATTCTTTGTATACAGTAAGCAACTCTAGGTTGAGAGTTAAACATTTGTCAAACGTGACAATCTTGTGTTTGTTTAGCCAAATATACGTTAGGTTTATAGATGATAACTATATTACACAATAAATATACGAAATTCGTTTACAGCATGACACGCATCATACCTTTGACTGATTGAGAGCGGTGGTAACAAATAATGGTGGTTTATAGGAACTAATATCAGGCGCTGCATTGCACACTGTCAGGGGTGTTTGCTCAAATACCATGTCCTCCGGGATGAACCTTAATAAAAATGAAAAGTACATGCACAATATGTATACAACATCCATGAGTTCATCTACAAGGTCAAGCACAATCGAATCTACTCAATGAGGTACAATTTGAATCCATTTCAACTGCATACTGAAACACAAAACCTTATTACACATTTCTCTTTTTTACGAGTGAAATTTAAAATGACCCCACAGTTAACAACCATTCACAGCCTCACTATACTTTGCAACAGGCGTCCTCCACGACGACAACATAATAAAATTACTTAAAAACTTTGGTTAATTACCTCAGGTCAAGTCTGGTTGAGCTACTCTCGTATTCCATGCCATCACTCTCCTCATAGACCTTGTTCGCAGTCTGTGCCGAATCGAACTCGGCAACGGCGTAATAGTACTTCAGTCGATTCAGCTGGTACGTGCGCAGTTTTTCCCTGACGCGTTCTGCAGTGTGTAGCAGCAATTGGTATGAAATTAAAATAAATAGCATATATGCATTACGAAAGTACTGATCTTTCTGTGTGTCTCTCTTTCTTTCTCTCTCTCTCTGTCTCTCTCTCTCTCTCTCTCTCTCTCTCTCTCTCTCTCTCTCTCTCTCTCTCTCTCTCTCTCTCTCTCTCTCTATCTCTCTCTCTCTCTATCTCTCTCTCTCTCTATCTCTCTCTCCCCCTCTACAGACAGTCAACCTACTCTGTTTCATGTCTAACTAATATATTTTCGTACCGGAATCCTCGCTCTTGTCTCCAGCCTCAGCTTCCTCATTTTCAGAATCTGAGCTATGCGTTACCAGCTCGGCCGGGCCTTTTAGTTCCTCTTCCTGTAGCCTCTTCATTCCGTAATCTGATGGATAAATCTGTAAAGGACATATGCAGGGGGTTAGGGCATCTGTCACCGATTATTCAACATCCCACCGCTGTATATCGTGCAGGACACCATGAAATCATTCCATTTTCCAGCGTTTATTACGTCACGCATCACATCACGGCATGTCGTGATGTTCCATGTCATGTCGTGGTGTTCACGATACATCACGGCCATGTTGTCGTGAGAAGGAATCGTATGCGCGTACTGTGACAGAATGCAGGATGCCTCCAGCAGGAGCAAAGCTGCTCAGCATGACGTAGATGTCTGCTGCCTTGATGTTATCCCAGTCCATATTACACACGGCGAGTCTAGCAGTGATCTCCATAGCCTCTGGTGCATCAGCGCCTAGCTCACCCCATCCGGCATCATCTGCGGTAAACACAAGTCAATATTAACATGAGCAGATATATCCAAGCTACATAGTAATTACTGATATTACATTTTAATAACGTTTGTTAGGAGATACAGAGGTTGTAGTTTTTGTATCAGTTTGCTGACCAAAAATTCGATTTTATGCAGGACTTTATATAGCGAGCATGATATAATAAGCAAGTATTTATATTCAGAGTTATCAGTAACATATATAAATAGTTATAACTGATAAACAGATGCGAATAGTTTCATGTATGCAATGGAAACCAAATGGGATGGAAGGAAGGGTTGTCTGAGCAACTTTAAATGTGCATTTGACCGATTGTTTGAACTTGAGTTTTTTCGATTAACAATACAAGTATTAGGGATTGCTCTATGGGAATATTACTTACCTTCACTACTGACAACGCTATCATCATCATCGTCGTCTTCAGTTGTGTCACTGGATTCACTAGAATCGCTAACTCCCACACCTCTAGCTGGATCAAACAGTTCCTTTTCATCATTGATACCATCATTGTCATCATCGTCATCGTCGTCATCATCCTCACTGTCATCAGCATCATCTTCATCATCATCCTCATCACTGATGCCTTCTGGTTCATTCTTTTTCTTTTTCTTTACTAGAGATGGTGACTTTGACTTCAATACAGTCTGCTTATAACTTTCATCATCATTGTCATCATCTTCCTCATCGGAGGAAGAGTCTTCCTGACTAGACGAAGTCTCTAATTGATCTTTTTCGGGCACAGTCTGGTTAAGGGGTTTTACATGGCCACTAGAGAGTTTATCACCATCAGCTCTCAGCTCCCGTTTCTCAGGTTTCGCCAACTTTGCTTCTGCTTTCACTTTTTGTGATGCCTTCTTTTTTGCTTTTACCTTCTTTTTGGCTGTTTCAGTGTCACTCTCATCAGATGATGATAGCTCGTAATATCGCTTCAGATCCTCATTAGTAGTAAAGTTCGTTAATGGTGTACCACGCTTGTCCACGGTGTATTTGAGCTTAAATTTCTTGTTCTAAAAGCACAACAGTAATAAATTATTAGAACATTATACGTATAGTTCTAATGATCACGAATTGTGTAAAGCTGAGGCACTATCAGTTGAGAATTATACAAACAGACAGTCGGGATTCGTACATACCTCAAACATAGCTTTGAAACGCTTGTCAATCTTTACTTTTCGTTCTTTTTGTGGAATCCTCATGAAACGAGGGTCCCGCCCGATGTGGGAAAACCGAGCATCTTTCGTTATATCGTCCATCGTGAATTCTCTCAAGAACGATGACTGGATGTGAGTGTGATACTGATAGTGTGATATGAGTGCTGCAAATAAAGTAATGAAATATTTCTCTTTACGCACGCACGCACGGACACACACACACACACACACACAGGGGCGTGTACAGGGGGGGGGGGTCCGGACCCCCCC
>NW_014577158.1:462493-468838 GCF_000485595.1 Priapulus caudatus
TAGTGGCAACAGTGCAACTTCAAGGTTCAATGTTTATGCTCCCATTAAAAAATATACGCGTTTACAAACCTACAAAGTCCTATTTTATTCCTCTGATTGGCTATATTGTCTTACGTATAACCAATGATATCCTAACCAATAATATACCGTATATTACATTATACAGTCCAAATCACACATGTGCTAAAATACACACGAACATATGCATGGGCGCAGACATACTTGATTCATCACAAATTGCGGTCAGTTGTTAAATAAATGACAATAATGTAAAAAAAATCTATACAATATAGTTATAAATTTAGATGCAAAATGTAGAGATTAATTAATTTAAATTAGTATCAAAATATAAAACTCTTAGAAAGCTACAAAAACATGTGTCCGAGGGACATTACCCGTGTGCTCCGTAAACCCGGAAATGATGCGTGTTCATCCGGAAACAAACTAGCATACGCAAACTTTGATACACGTACTCGTAGTTGGTTATGACTGAGGGTTATGATATTGTTTTGATGTCATTTCATTGAGTACCATAAGAAATATTTATAATGGGTCTTTGTAAATGTTCCAAAAAGAAAGTGACAAATTTATTTTGTTTTGAGCACAGAGTAAACGTGTGTGAGCACTGTTTAGTCAACAATCATAAGAGCGTAAGTATAACTTACATTAGGCCTACAACATGATACATTCACATTGCAAATGTGGAAGGTTGAGTGCACGCCTCGTATGTGGAAGGTCGGGGGTTCAACTCCCTGCCGGGTCATACCAAAGACTTGAAAAATGGTACACACGGCTTCTCTGCTTAGCATTCAGCAAATAGAGATAGAGTGTAGCAAGTTAACTTGCAGTGCTACAGTCACAGGCGCTTGAAGCATTTCAACTGTAAACACACGCCGACGCCATTGCGCGCACACTGACACATAAATATAGAGTCTATATTTATGTGTCAGTGTGCGTGCAATGGCGTCGGCGTGTGTTTACAGTTGAAATGCTTCATGTGCCTGTGGCTACAGTGGACTAACCCCCTACTGTAGCATTTACTGTGAAAGCAGCTGCGGCCGCGGGGCCTCAGGGTTACAGAAACGGGGATAGGCATCACCCTATGCGCCTGTAGCTATACGCTATGCGTATGTAGGTGCGGGAAAGATTTAACATTCACATTGCCATTGGTCATTGACATTGATGATGATCATCATTATGTACTGATGTAGCTCCAAGAAACGGTCTTTGCTAAGATTAGGAGACCTTTGTGTATATTGACGTTAGTCACACAGCCTGGTCGGGTTAGTACTGATGTTGCTCTAGTACTATCACCCTTGTTGCCACAGTCACAGGTGTGTCACAGCCAGGTGCCATAAGTGCCACATGTCAGGGGTCGAAATTAGATTTTTATTATGGTATCCATTCGGGATACCAGGTATTGAAATCTGGTACGGTATCCCCCCCAAAGATCTGGGATCCCATTTTTTGGATAGTAATTTCAACAATGTTGGATCCAAAATCTTGAAATATGCAATAATAGCATTTGAAAATTATTAATTTGTAATGTAATTATTATATAAAAACATGAAAACAGATTCACAGATATGCACAGACAAGTACACTGCAGACGTATTGTCTAGACACATTGTCTGGTTTGCTTGATACAATGTATACACATCACATTTATGATCAACATCGGCTACCCTTAAGCTGGGGGCACACGAGCGTATTTTTTCGCCCGATCGCGGCGAATTTTAAAATCGCTCAAAAAATTCGCTTGTGTGCCCGTTCACGTCGACGACAATTTCGTACGCCCGTACGAATCGCCTGTATCAAAAATGTTAGATATTTTCGGCCGATTATTTACGCCGGCGGATTGATCCGCTGGCAAATTCGCTCGTCTGCCCGTGTCCGGCGTATTTTGTCGAGCGATCGATTTTTTTAAACCCATTGGACGTGTTGTTGATATCATGTGATCCATCATGTGATCATGTGATTCCGTCGAGTGGCGTACGCGTACGCTCTCAAATTCGCTATGTGTGCCCCGTCGTAATCGGGCGTATAAATTCGCTGGCGATTTTAATCGTTGCGATCGGGCGAAAAAATATGCTCGTGTGCCCCCAGCTTTACAATTGCGCTTGCAAATATGCTCAGCAACCACTATCCCGATTTTGACGATTTTTTTTTACTATCCTGGCGGGATACCAAGCATTGAAATCTGGTATCCAACACAAGAATCTACTATCTCGTGGATATCGGGATACCGCTAATTTCGACCCCTGCATGTGCATTGTGCACCTGTGGCAATAAGGGCTGTGGTACTATAGCTAGTACTGATGTAGTACTGAGCTCCTAGTTCTACCGTTTCAGGGAATTACAAGAAATTAATCTTTGTTGCAGTTACTTTATGGGTGTGAGTATGTATGTGGGTAAGGGCGTTACCAGTGACATGCGGCAGCGTGTCGTAGCACAAGGTAGCACAATATTAATAGGGCAATATGTAGCAATAGGGTTTGTGTCTCCGGTAACATGGTACTAGCGATGCGGTTTATGCGGTCTGTAGCCAACTAGTCATTTAACTTTACCACTTATATGCTCTTGTATAACATTGATAATGTACGAATAGCTGCCAAAATGAAAAACTCCCAACTGCTTTTTATTACAACTCAGCCGTAAGTGCTGTTATTGGCAAATTCATATCAGCTTGGCTACATAAGGGAATTCTAATACTGACAGATTTTACCCTCTTATCTACAATCTGTTACATAATTTTGACAACTGATAAAATCTTGACCTGCAACACTACTGAAATTAGTATAGTAAAACAAGTTATACCAACTTCAATGAAATTTACATCTACACTCAACTAATAAAATAACTAAATAAGCTAACTTAAAAACCAACTTAATAGCCTATAAAATAAGTTAACTAAGTAGAATAAAAAAAACTTAATAAAACTAATAAAATAAAAGAAAATAAATAAAGTAGAATAAAAAAAGCTGATTAGATCCCTAATTGTGGGTATACTGAATGTGTGAAATCAAGAGAAAAATCATGTAAGTTGCTCACACTTTTCTACCTGACCCATAAATGAGAACAACTGTGGTAGAAATTCTCCTGTTGTAATAACACATTGCACAGGGACTTTTGAGGAGTGTTTAAGTGGAATGATTAGGTGAGCCAAAGAACACATACTAGGATATAGTAGGAGTTTGATTTTATTTGATATATTTCAATCTTTGGAATAACTTATTTGCTTCTAGCAGTATCTATTTTGGCTAACTTGATAAGTAATGAAATTTTAATGTTATAATGTAATTAACAGTGTCATGCAAATTTATTATAGCTTGCCCCATTACAGCAAGCAACACAGTGAAGCTTTTGAGCACTTTACTCTTTTATGTACTATGTGGTAAATAGTTTTGACAGAACTTGAAATCTCAGCCGGGCAAATCTGGTAATCTGAAAGGTAAATTTCCATCTAGTTTGCTATAAGCCAACCCTAGGGACATTGGTGCCGAATAGTTAGTTACAAGGTGATATATTCGAAGTGTGTCTTGTGTAACTCTGTGAGTCAGTAACAGCAGGCACCGCATACGTTGCATGAATGTGGTCTTGTGGTGCCATCTGTAGGGAATAATAATGAAAAAGTGAACATAATATTAATCAAACATTGTTTCAATATCCGACAGCTCTTCATAACTACATATATACGTCATCACTGGTATAAAATTATAAATAATTAATATTTTTGAAAAATAGCCATAGAGTATGCCATAACTATCACATGATACAAACCATTTTTATGTAAAGGTGCATTTTGTAGTGAATTCAAACATGCAAATATTTTCTGCCTTGTAGGATATAATCTAATATATAATCCTTGCATGATGTAGTGTGTTTTTAAAAGGGCATATTATTTAGCTACAGGATGAATAAAATGCATCTTTCCTTAGTCTAACTATATATTTATACATTATTATTACTCCAGTTTTTGTGTATTATTATTTTTGCATGTGCTATATATAAATTGTATACTGGCATCAGCGCAACAAAGTGAGATATATTGATTTTGTTTCAGTGTGTGGTTCAGTCCTACCTACAATGGCTACAAGACAGTGACTACAACCCAAACTGTGTGCTGTGTGGTCAAACGATGCAAGGGGAAGATGTGATCAGGCTATTATGTCTTGGTGAGGCACTCACATAAAAATGCAAGGTGGTAGCAGTGTAAAACACGCACATTGTCTCAGCAGAGATGATAGAATATGTAAATGTCTGCACAATTAATTATAAATGGCATATATTTATATATATATACCAGGAGTCTATCAATATTGATAGACTCTTGATGATACTAATATAATTGGACATAAAAACACAGTTTGTGAATCAATTCTGTGACTTCCATGCAAGATATTGATGAAGATATTAGTGACAGATATTCACACAGACTGATTTCACTTTTACTCGAATAGGTTTCACGTAAAAATCAACCACTGTCAGCTATCTTTAATGTTTCCCTACTGACATCTTTCAGACGTGTTCCACTGGGGGTGTCTGAACAAATACGCGAAACAGTTTCCGGCGAACACGGCTCCGGCGGGTTATCAGTGCCCTAGCTGCACGCAGTGCATCTTTCCACCAAGCAACCAGGCGTCGCCAATAGCCGACCAGCTTCGTAACATGCTGTCGCAGGTGAACTGGTCACGAGTGGGCCTCGGATTACCACTGGTGAGCTGTTTGTGTTTTTTTACATGGTATGGCGTCGATGTAGCTCGTAGAAATGTATATCGAGGATGTGATCTGTTTGGAAGCCATTATGGCTGATTGGTTGTCTATCGCTCCAGTAAATATATCGGACTCATCTCGTCATTAAATTGTTTTATATGATGAAATGAAAGCCTGTGACATTATTCCGTGATATGATATAGTCGGTGAACATGGGGAATTAATTATCTATGCTGTGGATGATGGTAATTTTCTATCGAGCTAGATTAGGAATTATTAACTCCTGTCGGAAATTTTACTGTTCTCGGGAGAAAGGGCAACTGTGTTCTTCAAGAGACAAATATTACCATAATGTATTATTGCAACTTTTTCTCGTGTTACTGTCATCTCTAACGAGGAAGTTTGCGGGAACTATACTGTGTGATTAAATCGAACGATTTCTATCACATTCCATCGAATACTTACAAGGAATAAATTAAATTGCGATCTCGTCATCAGATTCCAGTTGTCAGTGTGTTGTATTACTTTGCAGTCTGTGTTCAACTGCTTCTATATTAGCTGGTATGTATTTCATTAATGTCCCTGGTCGGATGGACAAACCTCCCGGAGCGACATATGGGTACCTGTGCTTCCATGCTGCTATATGCTCCTAGTAGTATTTATATTAGTAGTACTAGAAGAAGCCAGACATATTAGAAGCTAAGAAGTACTTAGCCGGGAAACATATCTATGTTTCTCCTCCACATATTCGACCATTGCTGGCGTGCATCACACGCGCGCACGCACACACACACGTACGCCCGCACGCGCGCACGCACGCAAACAGTCAAACACACGCACATGCACACACACACACGCACGTACGCACACGCACACACAAACACACACACACACACACACACACACACACACACATGCACACACTTTGCGGGATGCAACGCTACCTCGACTGGTACGACCAACCATGCGATTTCGCTAACGTTTCCCTTCAGATCGACGAACCTCAGGAGCAGCGGCTGGCGGCGAAGGCCGACCTGCAACCTCCCACGCAGACGTCGTCAGCGGCGGTGGCGGGGACGGCATCAGTGGCAGACCTACACCCGTCGTCAGACTCCTACGCATTTCATCAGGATCACAGCAGCGTCGTCGACGTCGGCGACGCGACCGGTTCTCACGATCGCACCGAACATCGGCCGCTGCTCGCCGGTGAGCCGCGCTCGGTCGAGCCTGCGTATAAGGGTCGCTAGTCGGAATTCCTCCGGAAATGACCTTTATGGACAGGTGTCCGATGTATAGAGAGGGGATTTCGCGGTATAAGTGTCACTGAAGGGAAACCCTAAGTGTCCTTTATAGACAGGTGTCTGTTCTATAGAGGTGAATGCTAACACAGGCTTGTCTGTAAATGCATTTCTGTTGTAAAGTCACAGTCCTATTATCCCACATTTCCATGATAAATTATTACTTCATACACTAACAAATATATTCAAAATCTGACAAATCTGTGAGTATTTATCTAAATATATAATATAACATCAGGAGTATATCAATAAGGAGTAAGACAGACTGAAACCGGCAAAATTCAACATTTAGTTGCCTTAGTCTACCTATGATTTATTGTGTTTAACTCGATAA
>NW_014577158.1:470881-482981 GCF_000485595.1 Priapulus caudatus
TTATCGAGTTAAACACAATAAATCATAGGTAGACTAAGGCAACTAAATGTTGAATTTTGCCGGTTTCAGTCTGTCTTACTCCTTATTGATATACTCCTGATAACATGTATGCAGCAATAACGAGCTGCCTGTATTAATGACAGTAAATTGTTACTTATATTTAGTTTCTCATTATTATTCTCGATAGGGTGCAGCACCATGCAGATATGTTAAGAACTGCATGATTGTGTGTCGTTTGCGTTTTCCATTTCACTTTTAACTTTACAATAATTATGACTATGTAATGAGCTGCAGTTACTGATTTACAGAGTCATATAGGGTGCACTTTTCAGATTACTGGATTCGCTCAGACATTTGTTCCCTGATGGGAAACTAACAAACAATCACGTTCGTTTTTTATTTTAGCGAATTCGTCACCAAGGAGAGTGTTTGACTCCACGTCCGGCCACGAAACCATGGCAACGGGCTCACTGTTTGACGTCGATGACAACAAGTACAAAAGAAGAAGCGCGATGGAGTTGTTTGGAAGATGGTTCAAGTGAGTGCGCTCGTATATTTGGCTGCCGCGTGTCAATCATTGTCTACTCTGCTCTTCTGTCACGGCTTACGGATGTTATTCACGTTATTTGGTAATGCCCTATAATTTTGGGGGTCATTATACATAGCGTAAATGCATCAGTATGCATGTGCACTACTTTGTCTACTATTGTGCACTACATTGTAACCTACTTTCTGTGTGTAATGAAGTCTCTTGAAACATAGAGTACTGCAATCACACCTATATATAAGGATCACTTGAGGCAAACGTGAAAAGCAGCCCTTGCAGACAGGTGTCCCTTCTACATAGGTGGTTCGCTGTATAACTGCCACATGAGAGAGGCGCAAAAACTGTGTACGGGTGTCTATTCTACAGATGTGACCACTAACACGCCAGACTGTACCATCATCACCCAACCCTTCGTCACCATTTCGAACCCTTTCTCAGCCTTCTTCTAACCTTTTCTTTTACGATATTACGTTACGAGTTATAATACGTAATCTGTGAGAAATACCGTCTCGTTCTCTTCAAGGTCTCGTTCGACGTCGAGACGAAACGTCCGGGACCCGAACGCCATGTACAAGAAGTTTGCGTTCATTGTCGTCGCGGCGATGGTGGGGCTGCTAACGCTGCTGCTCGTCATGAACAGGCTGGGCCGGTCGGGGGACAACGACGATCCGCTGCTCGACCCGATGGCTAATCCAAACATCAGGGTGGCCGACGTCGTACCCAACTAGCTGCCTGCATGCGGATCTCTACTCGGCAGCACGACTTGGTCATCTGTTCGTGGCCGTGTTGCCAGACGCTGGACATGACCGGTCATTCTTTGGAACCTATACTACCAAACTCTGGGCACGACTGGTCATCCGTTGGAGGCCCTACTAGCAGCCTTTGCGGGTCTACTGGTCATCTATTCAACTGGCCCTAGCCATTAAACTCTGGCATGACTGGTCATCGTTGGAGGCGCTACTAAGCAGCCTATTGCAGGTCTACTGGTCATGCTATTCAAGGCCATACCATCAGACTCTGGGCATGACTGGTCATGCTGTTGAAGGTGCTACTAGCAGCCTTTGCAGGTCTACTGGTCATACTATTCAAGGCCATACCATCAGACTCTGGGGCATGACGGGCTCATTCATCAAGGCATACTATCGGACTCTAGGCACGATTTGGTCATCTATTCAAGACATTCTAGCAGACTCTAAGGGCATGAGTTTTTGGGCAGATTGATTGCAGAATGTCGAAGTGGATTTCGAACAGGGGATGCGCCAATGTGCAGCTACGTGATTCAACAAATGCGGTGAGCACCTTGTTAGTTGACGACCATTCTATGATTGGTCACAATTGAATTTATTCGCGCACGAACGAATCCAACAAAGTCGTTTATATCGGCGACGATGCCATTTTCTACGTGATGGTTTCACTCGAATAACGAAATGTTTAGGGGGGAGGGGGTGTATCCCTTGTCGCACTCTGGCAGGTTTGGTGAACACTAACTGATAAGGGCTTTCTAGAGTTTTTCCATGTTGGCTTCATTCTGTAAGAACGATGAGAAAACGTGTGGAAGCCAATGAAGGGTGTCATTA
Source organism: Priapulus caudatus (assembly GCF_000485595.1). NCBI lineage: Eukaryota > Metazoa > Priapulida > Priapulimorpha > Priapulimorphida > Priapulidae > Priapulus > Priapulus caudatus. The sequence goes on from NW_014577158.1 coordinate 473,006, forward strand.
GCATAGTAGCAGTGTTCCTACGTTACTGTATATCCAGCCATCAGTCAATGACATGAATGGTCGAAGATTTCACTATAGAAGAATGAGGAAGATGATTCCCGTCATGTCGAGAACATGAATTTATGGCAATGTTGAATCGAAAGTTTGAAATCAGCATATTAAATTCGGGTGCAGTGTTATGTTAATCTATGAGCTGCGTTAGCCGTATTAATACGCGTAGACTAATATATTCGAAAGTATTCAATAATGTTGAACCGAAATTATTTTTGGCTTTCTATTTGTTACTTCCCTACTTTGATACTCTCATAATTATAGCAAGAAGGATGGGCGTGTTTCTAGTAGGGTAGAGTTTAATTTATATGGTGTGGGTAAATTTCTCTAATACGCCCAGTATCCCGTCACACCGGGGTGGCGTCCTAAAGTAGGGGCACACAAGCGATTTTTATCGCACCGATCGCCGCTAATGTTTAAAATCGACTCGAAAAATTCGCCGTGTGCCGTTCACAGTCGACGCGATTTTAAAATCGCCCGTACGAATGCCGTATGCCAAAATGTTAGCATATTTTCGGGCGATTATTTACGGCCGGCGATTAATTTACGCTGGCAAATTCGCCGTCCGTGTGCCCGTGTCCGGTTCGCTATTTTTGTCGCCCGATTCGATTTTTTCTAAACCAATCGACGTGTTGTTGATCATCATGTGATGCATCATGTGTATCATTGTGATTTCGCGTCGCAGTTGGCGGTACGCGTGCGCTCTCAAATTCGCTACGTGTGCCCTTTGTGATCGGGCGATTAAGATTCGCTGCGAAATTTTGAATCGTGTGCGAATCGTTGCGACTACAATACGCTCGTGGGTGCCCCTAGCATACACAGAGAAACAAACCCTCCACCTCATGAAAGCATATTTGTTAATCAGTGTGGCTCTGGGTCCAATTATATAAAGGTGGGTGATATTGGAAAGATTTGTAATAATTATTGCCCATATATGGCTAAAGTAATTGTAAATATATTCTCGTTATGTATTAAAGTGGTTTACATTTAACGGTCAGCGACGTGTGTAGCCTTGTTTTATTGTCTTGATGTGATTTTGCCCTTTGTTATGCCTAAAGTGTGTAGGCACTCCTCTTATTAGTGTGCTTGTAGTATACACATGTGAATTAAAATTGGTTAACTGTGCTGTGTTGTACATAAATCATCGATAATGCCCGTATGACAAATTGTTCGTATTCATTTGTTACTTTCAGTTGTTTTATCATATTTAATTTCTTTATTTGCGTGTTATATCAGAAGTGAATCTAAAGTTCAGGGGGTCTTAACCAGGGTCACCACATCCCTTGAAAGTCCTTGAATTCTGTCTTTTGTCATTGAAAGTCCTTGATTTTTCTTTTTGTCATTCAAAGGCCTGGGAAATACGTCCAAGTCCTAATTTTATGTCTAATGTCCTGGAATTTTACATTTTTGACCTAAAATAAAAAGCAAGTTTTCATTGCTGATTATCTGACCAACCTTATTCCAAGTGTTCGATAAAAACTAAAAGAGAGAGAGGGTGAGCGGGAAGGCGAGAGAAGCAACTATATTAGAAGGTGCATCCATGACTGTGTGTGCGTGCCGTTTGTGCCGTACGTGCGTTTGTCTGCGCGTGTGACTGCGCATGCGTGTGCACATCTCTGTCTGCGTCCGTGTGTGCGTGCGCGCGTGTGTGCGTGAAGAGAAGTATTGCGAGAGAGACAAAGAAAGAGAGAGGGTGAGAATCACGGAGAGGGAGAGGGTGAGCGGGAAGGCAAGAGAAGTAACTATATTAGAAGGTGCATCCATGACTGTGTGTGCGTGCCGTTTGGGCTGTACGTGCGTTTGTCTGCACGTGTGACTGCGCATGCGTGTGCACATCTCTGTCTGCATTCCTCCCTACCTCCTTTCTCTCCTCTTTCCTTACTTCGCCTCTCTCACTTCCTTCCCCTCCCCCCTCTCGCGGATAGTATCGCCCACGGCATCAGTTGCACGGTGAAAAGTTAGCCAGGCAAATGGCTGGTTTTCAGCCTCAACTTTTTCACACCCCCTCCCCCCCCCAAAGCCCAAAATGTGGGGATACGGCTATAATACGCGTTTTTTACAGTCACGCAAACACACAAACACATCCACAACCCAAGTCCACACCCTAACCGGGACGCGACGACGGCAAGGTTGGTCGCACGCACGCTGGCGCGTGTCTTATAGGCGTGACATGTCACGATTTTGTGCTCGGGATGAAAATGTTTCGCTGAATACGGTCATATTGGCTGCAAAGCTTGTTCACCGTGATGCTGATGCCGCTGGGCGCATACTATCCGCCGCGCGAGGGGAGTTAATTGAACGTGCAAGGCAAGAGAAACGGAGCAAGGCCGAGTATATTATAATATAATATATACATGTGTGTATATATATACGCCCGAGAAAGAGAGAAAAAGTGCGAAGGAGAGAGATAGAGAGATAGCAGAGAGGAGAGAGAGAGAGTAGAGAGTGGAGAGAGAGATGAGAGAGAGAGAGAGAGGCGAGAGAGAGACGAGAGAGAGAGAAGAGAGGAGAGAGAGAGAGAGAAGAGCCGAGCCGAGGGAGGTTGAGAGTCGAGGAGGAGGGAGAGGTGATGGGAAGCGAGGAAGCTACCGGTATAGAATGGAGTTATGTGGCATCCATGCGTCTGCGTGGCGTGCCGTTTGTGGCCGTACGTGCGTTGTCACGCGGTGACTGGCATCGTGTGCCCATCTCTGTCTGCACTCTCTTCCTCCCCTCCTCAGTCTCTATCTCACTCCTTTCTTTCCTATTTCCTTCTTCTCCCCTCTTCACTTCTCCCCTTCAGTATTTCCGCTTCCGCCTCCTCGCGCATAGATATCGCCCACGGCATCAGGTGCCTGTGAATAAGTCCAGGCAAATGCTGTGTTTTTCAGCCTCAACTTTTTCACGTCCCCCCAAAGCACAAAATGTGGGGATACGGCTAATAATACAGCGTTTTTACAGTACACAAACACATCCTACCCCACAAGCCTAACGGACGCGCACCACGCACGGTATGGTAGCAGCACAGCCGCGTGCGCGTGTCGTTTAGGCAGTAAATTATCATTTTGTGGGCCTCGGGAGTGAAAAAGTTTCGCGGAAATACGGTCATGTTGGTTGGCAAACCATTGTCACGACCGTTGTTCTTGACGGCCGTGGCGATACCATCCGCCGAAAGCGGAATAACGGAATTAAGTGATTCACCTGTTATGTTCTGCCTGACACGAGGCAATAAAGAGTCAGCATAGAAGAACCGGCAACGTGTTTATTATTATTTTTATTGAAATCTTTATTGGCATGTAATGTCAACTCAAAAATACATGTATTTGAAGACAGTCTTTTTCATGAAGAAAATAGTCTGATAATGCAATAGTGGTTGAGGCAGTTAAAATAGAGTAAAAGTTCCGAGTGCTCCGCTACATTGTGTGATAGTATAGTTCTGAGTGACGCCATGTCACATAAAAGCATACATATTGTCCCAGGACGCGTCAGCTGACTGCTAGGTGAATGACGAGTATGACAGACTATTGTGTCCATCGCAATGGCGAGCTATATAGGCTGTTTAATGCTGCTGTCGCACTCGTGGTAAAACAACAATTTTTACTTTTAATATGAATCTATCAGGTATATGATGATGATCTATAAAACTGAAATACTTGTCCTGATTACTATTAGCAAAAACCCGTCCTGAATGTCTTGAAATCATTGAACAAATAATGTGGAACATGTTAACGCATCGCTAGCGCACCGGACAAGCGCACGCGACGGGCCGCACACACACAGACATACGAGTCACACGCCGTCGCGCTGATCGCGCAGAGCAGATACGCGCACGTCCATCGCTCCCATACTTGTGTGCAAACTGTATATATTTATATTATGTCGCATCGCCCATTGCGCGATTGTGATATTCCCTACACCCCCTGATGTCTGCGGTTACATTTCAAAAGTCGGTATAAGCCATATAAGCCCGTAGACTGATTGAATGTTTTTTAGGAGAATTTGATGTAAATAATTAAATAATAAACGTTAGATAAAACACCCCATCCCCGAATACGATGATACAACCATCACGCCTCACCCCTACTGTCCTGGCATATGTACCACCACTCGCAAGGGATGCGGCCATATCAAAGGGCTAGTACGGTAGATGACCCACCAGGTCGCTGGCCGTTTTTTACGCCAAAACGTGTTGTTCCCTGGAAATCGTACTATCTTGTGTATGGGAACGCGGCAGAACTATGCCGCTGATGGCGTTAAGTGGCTTATAATTGTTGAAGTTTGTCGATTACAGAATGAAATTTTGCAGGGAAAGCTGCTGCATATAGACACGTGCGCACATGATTTTTCGTACAAATATCGTGACTTAGTTTTATTTAATTTGGGATGTGTAGCTCTTCTATTACCGGCAGTGTACTGGTGCCCGACGTACTGGATTGGTGATCATTAGTACGCCTAGATTGCCTGCTGATAGCTTAGATAATTCTTTAGATAATGCAGTGTCAATGACCTGTAGCCACGACAAAAAAAGGACACAAGATGAAGTGAGTAAGAAAGAAGTCAGTTTTAATTGAGCAACCATCGACGTACATTATAGAAACGTTGCCCTGCTGTATCTCGCCATAAATAATTTATACACCAAAAGAATCACAATTTGTGACGTAAATGCGCTATAACCGCTTTCCTGCGATGGCGCTTGCACTAAATAGGCTTACTGCTGCGTCCGACATGTTTTTTGTGAATCCTTTACTCTAGATATAGACTTTTTCTCGGCAGGTGGAGAGGAGAAATACCCCCAATTTGCCATTCACGCATATTGCCAACTGAATCTTGTAAAACGACCAAGACGATGGTCGACACCCAGCCGACTTGTTTGTGTTATATATAATGATGCTCTCTATTGCCAAACCTACTATTTCCCTTTTTTGTTAATATCAAACTAGCTGTATTCATTCCGATACCGGGTTCCTACCAAAATGGAGGCAAAATCCGTTGAACTCGACTGACTAATGGGCAAATTCCCATGTTTGGCGCAAAAAAATTTTTGGCCGTGGCTCGAACGTACGTCACCTGGCGTGCTCCAAATAGACGTTCCATAATGGGGCAATAGGCAGTAAGAACTAACGCGCAATTTCAACATGTGGTCAGAACGTTCCGTGAGTTATGCGTTGACCGAACCAAATGTTGAGCGACGGAGCGGACGTCCGACAGACGACGACCCATGGAATAGCTCAACTGTGACGATGTCAAGGTGAGCTAAAACTTGTGTTAGAAGTTCACGCGAGTCCACACCTTAACCGGCTGTCTCCACCCTCTAACTTATCTATTTCGATAAGTATTATACGAGAAACTTGTATGATATTGATTGCGATTTCAAGGGCAAAATCAAGCACCCTCTGTAAATAAGTTCTTGTGATCAGGCACAAAATATTGTGAAGAATTATATACAGGTAAAAGGCGAGATGATTGTTGTGACGATGCTATCATAACTATTATATACGAACTCATACATATATAAGCTGGTAGTTATTGTATGCCTTACGGAGATCCTGCCGCAGTACTCACGCACGCACGCACGCCACGCCGCAGCACATGAACTGCGCATCGCCCGCATCACGCCCGCGCTGAGAGTAAAAATCAAATGTATGATTGAATCACTAACACCAAGTGCAGCACTAAAAGAACCGTGATCTGAGATAAACATGCTACGTCATTTTTATTTAACTACAGGCATAAATTTTGAAATACCGTGGTCCTGCTAACGTGACACAGGGTGTATTTTACAGCTGTATGGTTGCATGAACCCATCACCACAACTGGGTGCGTTAGTATGTGTTTCCTATCTTTACAGTGTTATTCTCGAACATCAGGCTTAGCTAGCGTCGGCACAATACCACGTTACCTGTCAGCACGCCGGCACTGTACATCAATTCCTTATGTACTAACATGCCATTTTTTTCATGTCAGGAAGAGTAGCATTTATGATGAAAACGTACAACGCAGTGTCTACACTCCGTCCGAGTGGTGGTGCTGGTGTGGTTGGGGTGCCTGGTGGGATTGTGGTAGTGGTGACGCGGCAGAGAGGAGGAGGGGAGGACCGGGAAACCCCGCGCACCAATTTTGAAAGCGAATCAAAAACCATTCCATCTAATGACGTCCTCGATGACGGCGTGACAGTCACTGGACCTGACCGCGGCGCCTTCACCACGCCTGACGTCCGCACCTGGCGCCACTAGCGTGCAGAATATCAACCAAGACTTACCACTGTATGATGTGTCACTTAACTAAATTATCTGTAAGATAACCGTTTAGAGAGACCTCTGGCAATAATCAAACACTGTCGAATTTTCAGCTTTCTTTCCACGAAACAAAACGACCCGTCCAAAACTCCGCGCACACCAACAGCAACATATCAGGACTAATATATTTTCATCGTCGGCAAACTTCGCCCCAGCCACACAGTATGACCACGATAAAGGCAGTGAGAGAGCAGTATATGCAGATGAGTCTCCTCTGCTCTGCCTGCCTGGCTGCTGCTCGACGCGAGAAGCACAACAATGTAAGAGGAAAATCAGCAGTAAGAAGTCGGTAAGCAAGTAGTTATATTCGCTATCATTACAGTGTAATCCACATCAGCCTTTACACCCCGGGACCGCGCGGCCCGTTTTTTGCCACACAAAATGAAAGAACGATAGCTTTGTATTCTGCGTCTTTCTCTCGTCTCTGCTCTCGTCTCGCTCACGTCCTAATATCTCCACGTTATACTGATGTTAAAGAGGTGTGTGTGTGTGTGTGTGTGTGTGGTGTGTGTGTGGTGTGGTGTGGTGTGTGTGGGTATGTGTGTGTGTGCGCGCGCCGCGACCAAGGTGCTAAATGCCGTGTGATAAAAGCACTGCCTGACTTGCCTAACGCCGCAGGCAAACACCGAGCTATCGCAGTATTTGCCATGGGCAATGAAGGCCGCTTGAAAATATCAGGGTTCTCTCGTGCGACGTATCCCATGTATCCGTTTATCTAACCAGGCGGTACATTATTACACGTCATCACAAGGTTCTAAGTTTAGTGGTTGATTCTGACATGACAATGGCGTCAAAACTCTCTCGACCCGTGCGACTGCAGGGGAACGAACGCGTCTTAATAACAAATCCGCACGCCGCACGCACATACCCATCCGGGGGGCGTCACGAGACCGGGACCGGATCCGGGACCCCCGATACGTCGAGTTTCCACACGGGGGGAGAAGGAGCGATTCCCTCGGGGGGACAACCACTCGTTAGACGCGGCCCGCCACCGCTGAATTTCGTTGGTTCGGAACGAAGCAGCTAGACACGGACAGCCGGTCCGAAACGTTGGCCGTCACTGCTGCGAACATGAGACGCCCGCCCGATCGATCCGACGAAATAACCGATTCTCTTTCTCCTCAGAGATGGATTTTGCGCTGTCTAGAACATCCCCGTACCACGTCGGGGTTTTGTGACCGACTGCCCACACTTCAACACGACGTCGCCGGCGTTAAGGAAGACGAACACCCCGCACTGCCCACACGCAGCCAGCCAGCCAGACAGACCATGATCGCGCGCCGGCAGCGCTACCGAGAAGATGTCCGAGGCAGCTGACCAAGCAGCCTAACGACGCGACCGCCCCGCCCTCTCCCGGCGTACTTAGCTAAACTGACTACCCGGGGGAAAATTCGACGCATTAATAGCCTGCGAGCAAACGACGAGCAGCGGCGACAGTCGCACTACGTGGCGTTCCATCGACGCGCGCGACTGGCATCAGTTCTCCCTCCCTCGCGTTTTCTTTGATGTTTACTACAACTGCACTGCCGATCACAGAGAGGGCCACTGAGAGCAGGTACAGGGGAACTGCGGGCTGACACTAGGGCGTTACTGTCAGGCGATCAGGTTATTCGGCTGTGGCTGACGACGTGCCTCATCGCCCAGCGTACCAGAGATGAAATCAAACTAACAAGAATAATAGATACTACAATGAATTCTAAAGATCGGTGCCTGGTTTAGCTGCTGGGTGTCAGGTGTCGCACCCGCACCGTACATATGGCGTGCGTTACCGGTCACGCCGTGGCCTGTGGACTGGGAGCGTATTGCCGGCCAAGCCGAGCTCTAAGTACTTCAGTGCCAGCAGCTCTGTCCTAGCAGCTAATGGTATGCGCGTGCTGTAAGTGGGGTGGGGGTGGGTGGCTGTCTGTTCAGGCGCGATACTAATGCAATCAGCAATGACTGGTGATATCGTTGATTATGTTAACTTCGGTTCTGACATCCTGAAGCCACTCTCTCTCTTCTATCTCTCGTCTGTCTCGCTCGCTCTCTCTCATCCTCACACCTTTCTTATGGAAATCCGCCTTTCCTAGATTTTTACCGGCACGTGGCAGTTGATAAGAAGACTATCGAGCGAGACTATGACATTTGACATCGCATGCCCCCAAGTCAGCTAGTGCTTCTTGCCGACTTCTGCAACAGGAGTTGCTACCAACTTAGTCAAACTTGATCCGCGACCACGACGAAATATCGCAACGCGATCTCGCGCTGAATGACGACTCCAGGAAGAGGCAGGCTCCGAAGTTGCGCAAATCTTCACACATGGCTTCTCTTCTCGTCGTCGTCGTCGTCGTCTCTCGTCGCGACAGCGCGAATAAGCAATCACGTCGCTCCCATAACGCCTCGCTAACGGGGTCATCATGTCGGCGTGAAATTCTTCCGATGCTCGTGCGGCGCAGCGTGTACGACGTGGTCGAAGCCGGCTGCAGCGCGCCGGACCTGAAGACCCTTGCCACGCCGTAGAGGCAGAGATCCGCCCGCGGCGAAGTGGCATGTGAATGTCGCGGAGCATTCCAGGGCTAACCGTGACACGTGACTGCCAGGACGAATGTCGTGAGCATTCCGGGGTAACCGGCCAACGAGCACGCCGAGACGGAATGTTGGGCTGCTCTCGTTCGGGTTTGTTATCTGACAAGGCGGGCACATTTGGTAAAGGAACGTGGATTTGTCATCGTAGATGCGACTATTAAAGAGTGATTATTCGACCATGCGGCTCCGTTTGAGATGAAAGCCGATGGTATTCTCGTAAAACCGCAGCTGCTTCCATGAAATCGCAGCGTATGAGTGTGCGGCCAACCGGTGCCATTACACACCACGCGACTTCGCGGGCACGTGTCGCCGTGCATGCTCGCTCGGCATGCGTGCTTCGCATGTGCGTATATGTGTGGCGTGCGTGTGCGTGCGTGCATCTGTGGGTGTGGTGTATGGTACCATGTCTGTGTTGTGTGCCGTCTGCCGGCGCGCGGCATCGTGTGTGAGCATGTCCGTGCGCGGCGGGTGTGCGAGCGAACGGTGCGCGAGTGTGGGTGCGCAGCCTTCGTACCGTCTGTGTCCGACGTCCATCGACAGTTCCACTGTCATGCCGTCCACGCAATGCACAGCCACATGAAAAAGGTGACTTGAGATTGATATATTTCGTTAGAGGGGGAAACACTGAAGAACCTGGCCTACCGCTTTCACGAACAGCTGCCCGGACCGACTAATAGAGTGCAACCTGGACTGCAGCCATGCCGCTTTTCGGTCGTGTCGACTCTCGTACAACTTCTCTATGAAGTGATCGTTGTCACTGATGCATTTCACTTGCGCAGGATTTTTGTCTAATATGCCTGTTGACGTTAGCAGTTCACATTCCAGCTCGGCCAGCATTGCGGCCAGCTCTCTCTCTCCTTCTCCTTCTCCTCTCTCTGTGTGAATGTGCAAAGAAGGAGAGGCGTGTTTGTACAGAGAGCTGAAATTGACCGGGTAACGTGCTTTGATTGCATGCTATTTCACCTCTTTATTCGCGGTCTTCCCTTTCCTGTCTCTTTCTCTCGGTCCCTCATCTGTCACTCTTTAATTCTCTCCTACGTGTTCTCGTTCGTCCCCCTTCTCTCTCTTCCCCCCCTCTTCCCCCC
>NW_014577158.1:482991-491097 GCF_000485595.1 Priapulus caudatus
GAGAGAGAGAGAGAGAGAGAGAGAGAGAGAGAGAGAGAGAGAGCGAGAGAGGGGGTGAGAGTCGCGGAGAGGGAGAGGGTGAGTGGGAAGGCGAGAGAAGTAACTGTATTAGAAGGATTATGTGCATCCATGCCTCTGTGTGCGTGCCGTTTGTGCCGTACGTGCGTTTGTCTGCGCGTGTGACTGCGCATGCGTGTGCACATCTCTGTCTGCATTCCTTCCTCCCTCCCTCCGTCTCTATCTCCTTTCTTTCCTATTTCCTTCTTCCTCCCCTCTCACTTCCTTCCCCTCAGTATTTCCCTTCCCCTCTCGCGGATAGTATCGCCCACGGCATCAGGTGCACTGTGAAAAGTTTGCCAGGCAAATGGCTGGTTTTCAGCCTCAACTTTTTCACCCCCCCAAAGCACAAAATGTGGGGATACGGCTATAATACGCGTTTTTTACAGTCACACAAACACACATACACACACACTAACGGACGCGCACACGCAGGTATGGTAGCACACACGCGTGCGCGTGTATTATAGGCGTAAATTCACATTTTGTGCCTCGGGGAGTGAAAAAGTTTCGGCGGAAATACGGTCATTTGGTTGGCAAACATTTCACCGTGTTCTTGACGCCGTGGGCGATACCATCCGCGAAAGGGGAGTAAGGAATAAGTGATTCACTGTTAATGTTACTGCCTGACACAGCAGATGAAAGGTCAGCATAAAGAACCGGCAACTGTTTATTATTATTTTTATTAAATCTTTATTGCATGTAATTCAACTACAAATACATGTATTGAAGACAGTCTTTTTCATGAAGAAAATATCTGATAAATGCAATAGTGTTGAGCAGTTAAAATAATAAAATTTCCGAGTGATACAGTACATTGTGTGATATATAGTTCTGAGTGACGCATGTCACATAAAAGCTATACATATTGTCACAGGACCGTCACATGAATCTACGTGAATGACGATATGAAACGACTATTGTGTCCATCGGCAATCGGCGAGCTATAGCGGCTGTTTAATCTGCTGTCGGCACTCGTGTAAAACAACAATTTTTACTTTATATATGAATCTAAGGTATATATGATGACTCTAAAAATCTAAAACTACTTGTCACTGATTACTATTGAAAAAAACACGTCACTGAAATGTCCTTGAAAACTCATTGAAAAAATAATTGTGGGAACCATGTTAACGCATGCGCACGCACGCACGCGCACGCACGCACACACAGACATACAGTCACACGCGTGCGCGCTGACGCGCACGCAGATACGCACGTACACGCTCACATACTTGTGTGAAAACTGTATATATATATATATATGTTCCGCATCCCCATTGCATTGTATCATTCACTACACTGATGTCTGCGGTACATTTCAAAAGGTCCGTATAAGGCCCATATAAGCCCTAGATGATTATGTTTTTAGGAAATTTATTAAAATAATTAAATAATAAACGTTAGATAAAAAACCCCATCCCCGACATACCATGATACAACCATCACCCTCACCCCCTAATGTATGGCATTGTCCACAACTCCAAGGGATGCGGCACATATCAAAGGGATAGTACGGTAGATGACCACCAGGTCGTTGGCCTTTTTTAAGCCAAAACTTTTTCGCCTGTGAAATGTACTATTTGTGTAATGGGGAACCGGCAGAACTAATCCGCTGAGGCGTTAGTGGCTTATAATTGTTGAATTTGTCGATACAGAATGAAATTTTGCAGGGAAAGCTGCTCATATACACGTGCGCCATGATTTTCGTACAAATTCGTGACTAGTTTTATTAAATTTTGGGATTTGTAGCTCTTATTATTACCGCACTGTACTGGTGCCCGACGGTACTGGATTGTGGTCATTATACGCCCTAGATCTGCCTGCTACAGATAGATAGATTCTTTAGATAATGAAAGTGTCAATGACACTGTAGCTCACCACAAAAAAGGACACAAATGAGTGAGTAAGAAGAAGTCAGTTTTAATTGAGCAACCATCGACGTACATTATAGAAACGATTGCCATCTGTATATCGCAATAATAATTTATAAACCAAAATGAATCACAATTTGTGACCGTAGATGGCGCTATACCCGCTTTGTAGCGATGGCGCTTGAAATAAATAGGTTATGCTGCGTTCCGACATGTTTTGTAAATCTTTACTCTAATATAGACGTTTTATCGGCAGAGTGGAGAGGAAATACCAATTTTGCATTAAAGATATTGTCAATGAAATCTTGTAAAACGAACAAGACGAGTGTGACACCACAGACTGTTTGTGTTTATATAATATGCTATATAATTGCCAAACCCTACCTAATTTGCACCTTTTTTTTTTAAATATCAAAACCCCTAGCCCTTATTCATTCACATACCAAAAATGAGCAAAATCCGTTGAACCTGAACTGACTAATGGCAATTCCCATTTTTGCCAAAAAATTGCCGTGGCTCGAAAGTACGTCGACTGGCGTGCTTCAAAATAGGACGTTCCATATGGGAGCATAGCAGTAAGAACTACACCCAATTTCAAACATGTGGGTCAAACGGTTCCTGAGTTATCGTTGACCGAAACCAAATGTTGACGGACGGACGGACGTACGACAGACGACGACCCATGGCAATAGCTCAACTTGACGATGTCAAGGTGAGCTAAAAATTGTGTTAGATTAACCGATCCACACTTAACGGCTGTCTCCCACTCCTCTACTATCTATTTCGATTAAGATTATACGAGAAACTTGATGATATTATTGCCGATTTTCAAGGCAAACATCCAAAACCCTCTGCAATAAGTTCTTGTGCTCAGTGAACAACAATAATTGTGAAGAATTATGATACAGTAAAAGGAGAGATGATTGTTGTGACAGTATCTATCATAAAATATTATATAAACCTCGTACATATATAAGTGCGTTAGTTATTGTAGGCCCTTACGGGAGTATACTGCCCCGCATACTCACGCACGCACGCACGCACGCACGCACGCACGCACGCACGCACGCACGCACGCACGCACGCAGGCACGCACACATGACTGCACGCACACGCACGCGCTGAGAGTAAAAATCCATGTATAACTATGAATACATAACACCAAAGTCAGCACTAAAAGCAACGGTGATATGAGATAAACATGTACTGTTCATTTTATTTAACTGACAGCATAAATTTGAAATACACGTCGGTCCTCTACCTGACACAGGGTGTATTTTACAGCTGTATGGGTTACATGAACACATCACCAACAAGCTGGGTTGCATTAGTATGTGTCTTCCCTATCTTACAGTGTTATTTACAAACATCAGGCTTAGCTACGTCGGCACAATACACATTACAGTCAGCACCCGCACTGTACACAATTCTTTACAAACATGCAATTTTTTTCATGTCAGAAGAGTAGCATTTATGATGAAAACGTACAACAGCAATGTTCTAAATACGTCAGAGTGGTGGTGCTGGTGGTGGTGGTGGTGCTGGTGGGATGGTGGTGGTGGTGACGCGGCAGAGAGGAGGAGGGAGGAAAAGGGAAACCCCGCGCACCAAATTGAAAGCGAATCAAAAAACCATTCCCATCTAATGACGTCACCTCGATGACGGCGTGACGTCACTGAACACTGACCGCGCGCCTTCACCAACGCCTGACGTCGCACCTGCGCCACTAGCTGCAGAATATCAAACAATGACTACCACGTGTATGTGTGTGCACTTACTAAATTATCTGTAAGATATACCGTTTCAGAGAGAACCCTCTGCAATAATCAAACACTTCAATTCTTCAGCTTCTTTACACGAACAAAACGACACGTCAACAACTCCGCGCAACAACAGCAACATATCAGCAATTCATCGTCGGCAAACTTCGCAGCCATCCATCACAGTATGACCACGATAATAAGCAGTGAGAGAGCCAGTGATAGCAGATAGCCTCCTGCTGCTCCTGCTGCTGCTGCTGCTGACGCGAGAACACAAACAATGTAAGAGGGAATAAGCAGTAAAGTCGGTAACAATAGGTTATTATTCGGTTATCATTACATCGTAAATCCACATCACTTTACACCCCGGGACCCCGTTTTTTCCAACACAAAATAAAACGATAGCTTTTATTCTCTCTTTCTCTCTCTCTCTCTCTCGCTCACTCTAATATCTACACGTTATATGATGTTTAAAGAGTTGTGTGTGTGTGTGTGTGTGTGTGTGTGTGTGTGTGTGTGTGTGTGTGTGTGTGTGTGTGTGTGTGTGTGTGTATGTGTGTGTGTGCGCGCGCGCGACAAGGTGCTAAATGCCGTGTGATAAACAGCCAATGCCTGCACTTGCATACAGCCGAGAAAACACAGAGTAGTCGCAGTATCTGCATGGCAATGCAAGCCGCTTAAGAATATCAGGTTCTCTCGCGACGTATACCATGTACCTTTTATTAAACCAGGCGGTACATTATTACACGTACATACAAGGTTATATTTAGTGTATGATATACGATGACAAGTGCGTCAAAACTCTCTCGACAGGCGACTCGCAGAGAACGAACGCGTCTTAAATAACAAATCCGCACGCCGCACGCACATAATCCGCATCTGGGGGGCCGTCACGCAGACCGGGATTCCGGATCCGGGACCCCCGATACGTAGAGTTCCACACGGGGGAAAGGGAGAGATTACCTCGGGGGGACAACAACTCGTTAGACGCGCCCGCCCACCGCCGAAATTTCGTTGGTTTCGAACGAGAGCAGCTAGACACGCAGCCGGTGCCGAAACATTGGCAGTAACTGCCTGCGAACATGAACGCACGCACACTCGATCCGCACGAACACTAACCAGTCTCTTTCTCTCTCGAGATGATGTTGCGTTCTAAAACATCCACGTACATACGTAGGGGGGTTTTGTGACCGACTGCAACACTTCAACACGACGTCGCCGCGTTAGGAAACGAAACACACCGCACTGCCGCACACCAGCCAGCCAGCCAGCCAGACAGACAGACGCGCGCCGGCAGCGGCTAGCCGCGGATGTACGAGCAGCTGACCAAGCAGCCTAACGACGCGACCGACCCGCCCTCTCCCGGCGTATTAACTAAACTGACCACCAGGGGGAAAATTCGACGCAATTAATAAGCCCTGCGAGCAAACGACGAGCCACGGCGACAGTCGCACTACGTGCGTTTCCATCGACGCGCGCGACTGGCATCAGTTCTCTCCTCCATCGGCTTTTTTTGATTTTACACAAGCTGCAATGCCGACACCAGAGAGGGCGCACGCAGAGAGTACAGCTACTCGCGCGAACTGCGGGGCTGACACTAGGGGGCGTTACTGTCAGGAGATCAGGTTATGTCGGCTGTGGGGCTGACGACCGTGCCTCATCGCCCAGCGTAGCCAGAGATAATAATAATAACAATAATAATAATAATAACAATAATTACGTAGAAGATAGGTGCCTGGTTTAGCTGCTGGTTCAGTGTCGCACCGCCACCGTACATATGGCCGTGCGTTACCGGTCACCCGTGGCCTGTGACGTGGGAGCGATATTGCACGGCAGCCACGCTATCAAGTACTTCAGTCAGCAGCTCTGTCCTAGCAGCTATGTATGGATGCGTAGCTGTAGTGGGGTGGGGGTGGGTGCATGTCTGTTACCACGTGCCGATACTAATCAATACAATGACTGTGATATCGATTGATTATGTTAACATTTCGTTCTCGACACCTGAATGCCAATTCTCTCTCTCTCTCTCTCTCTCTCTCTCTTAACAGCCTTTGCTTATGGAAATCCAGCATTTTACTAGATTTTTTACCGGCACGTGCAGTGAAAGAAGACTAACGACGAGACTATCGACATTTTGAATCGCATCTCCCCAAGTCAGTATGCATTCTTGCCGACTTCTGAAACAGAGAGTTGCTACAACTAGTCAAACCTTCTCCGCGACACACGACGAAATATCGCAACCGCGATCTCGCGCTGAATGATGAACTCCAGAGAAGAGGCAGGCTTCCGAATTTGCGCAAATGCTTCAAACATGGCTTCTCTCTCGTCGTCGTCGTCGTCGTCGTCTCTCTCGGCGACAGACGAATAAGCAATAACTCGCTCCCATAACGCCTCGATAACGGGCGTCATCATGCGAGCGTAAATTCTTCCGATGCGTCGTGCGGCGCGCGTTACGACGTGTCGAGGCCAGGCTGCAGCGCGCCGACTGAAACACTTGCCACGCAGTAGAGGAGAGATCGCCGCCGCGAAGTGGCATGTGGAATGTCGCGGAGCATTCCGGGGGTAACCGTGACAACGTGAGCGCCGGGACGAATGTCGTGGAGCATTCCGGGGGTAACCGTGACAACGAGAGTGCCGGGAGACGAATTTTGGCGACTGCTCTCGTTCGGTTTTGTTATCGACACGCATTTGTATACGAACGTGGAGTTTTAATGTAGATGCCGACTATTAAAAGAGTGTTACTTGCGACCAGCGGCTCCGTTTGAGAATAAAGCCGATGGATTCTCGTAAACCGCAGCTGCTCCCATGAAAGCAGCAGCGTATGAGTGTTCCGGCAAAACACGGTGCCATTAAACACAACCGCGACTGTACGCCGGGCACGTGTGCGTGCATGCTCGCGCGCATGCGTGGCTGTGCGCATGTGCGTATATGTGTGCGTGCGTGTGCGTGCGTGCATCTGTGGGTGTGTGTATGGTTATCCATGTGCATGTGGTTGTGTGTGTGCACGTATGCGCGCGCGAGCATGTGTGAGCATGTCCGTGCGCGAGCGGGTGTGCGAGCAGGCGTGTGCGCGAGTGTGGGTGCGAGCGTTCGTCCGTCTGTGTCCACGGTCACATCGACAGTTCCACTGGTCATGCGCTCCACTGTGTCAATCCAAAGCCACATAAAGGTGATTGATTAATTATTCGTTTAGAGGGAGAAACACTGAAAAACTGGCCTACGCTTTACCGGAACAGCCGCCCCCGATGACCGACTAATAGAGTGAAACATGGACCTTTCGTCGTGTCGACTCTCGTACAATTCTCTATGAAGTGATCGGTTTCACTGATGAATTCAGCTTGCGCGATTTGTTGTCTATATGCCTGTTGACGTTGCAGTTCACTTCCAGCTCGGCCAGCTTGCGCCACAGCTCCTCTCTCTCCTTCTCCTTCTTCCTCTCTCTGTGTGAATGTGCAAAGAAGGAGAGGCGTGTTACAGAGAGACTAAATTACAGGGTACTGCTTGATTGCATGCTATTTCACTCTTTTTCGCTGTCTTCCCTTTCCCTTCTCTTTCTCTCTCCCTCACTCTTTCACTCTTTAATTCTCTCCTACGTGTTCTCTCGTCCCCCTCTCTCTCTTCCCCCCTCTCTTCCCCCACTCTCTCTCTCCCTTACTCTTTCACTCTTTATCTCCTACGTGTTCTCTCGTCCCCCTCTCTCTCTTGCTCCCTCTCTTTCCCCACTCTCTCTCTCCCGCTTTCTCTCTCCCTTACTCTTTCACTCTTTATCTCCTACGTGTTCTCTCGTCCCCCTCTCTCTCTTGCTCCCTCTCTTTCCCCACTCGCTCTCTCGCTTTCTCTCTCCCTTACTCTTTCACTCTTTATCTCCTACGTGTTCTCTCGTCCCCCTCTCTCTCTTGCTCCCTCTCTTTCCCCACTCGCTCTCTCGCTTTCTCTCTCCCTTACTCTTTCACTCTTTATCTCCTACGTGTTCTCTCGTCCCCCTCTCTCTCTTGCTCCCTCTCTTTCCCCACTCGCTCTCTCGCTTTCTCTCTCCCTTACTCTTTCACTCTTTATCTCCTACGTGTTCTCTCGTCCCCCTCTCTCTCTTGCTCCCTCTCTTTCCCCACTCGCTCTCTCGCTTTCTCTCTCCCTTACTCTTTCACTCTTTATCTCCTTAGGCGACGTCCGGATCGCACGGTCTGTTCCGAAGCCACGAAAAATTGTTCGGATTACATATATACATATCATAATTATATATATATATATATATATACGTTTGGCGTTTTGTCTCAGTGTGTAGTGAAAAGTCCTGTATAGAACGAGCACATTAAGAAGAATGGACGCTTGGGTTTTCATTTGAGTGGCAGTTTATACGGAGAAAATGTCTGGAATATACGGAGAGCGAACAGATGCTTGTCTAGAAGGGACACTTC
>NW_014577158.1:494709-497788 GCF_000485595.1 Priapulus caudatus
TATATATATGTAATCAGACAATTTTCGTGCTTCGGAACACGGCGATCCGACGCGGCCAGGCGAGGCGCGCGCATGAGTTCACCCACCTCCTTCTGGCTGTAGGTTTTAGGCCAAAACTTCAACAGCCCCCGGATGACCGGCTCAGTCAGCAGCGAATCCTTCTCTAAGAACTGCACGACACAGTACGCCAGCTGCAACAATAACAATGATGATGATGATGATGACGATGATGATGGCGATAGCAACGTTCACGCATGAGCGAGCAGCTCTGCATCTATCTACGGACCTCCCCCCCCCACGATTGAAGAGAATACATGCAAGATGGTCATTGGGATATCGTTCACGCTGCAACAATTGATACACATGCACTGTGGTACTACACAATGACAATTGTTGTACTATTGCTTATTTCTAACAGTTAATATACGTCACTGAGGCACCGCAGAATGAAAATTGTTGTGCTAACACTTATGCCTAACAATTAATATACGTCACTGTGGTACTGCAGAATGAAAATTGTTGTGCTATCACTTATGCCTAACAGTAAATATACATCACTGTGGTACTAGAGAATGAACGTTGCTGTATCATCACGTGTGCCTAACAGTTAATACATTACGTACTCTCAGTAGTAAAGAGGTTCATGCCCAAGCTTTGCGGTGGCCCAACACTAATCTCCTCCCTCTATCATACCCTTCGAGTGATTTCTGAGTAAACCAATCGGTTTTCCAAGTGGGATTACCCAGTTCTCAAATGTAGGTAGGAGACTAAGCACGCTGATGTTAAAAGCTTAACGGTGTTGACAGTCTCAATGGTTCTTCTTCTATCATCGTTGGAGGGAAATCAATAGTTTCGTTAAACACTTGTTGTTATGAGCCCTACCTTAATACTCAGGGTTTGTACGACTAAGGGAAAACGCTTGGCTTAAATTTTTCGAGGACTCGAAAAGTTCCTTTTCCATGTCCGCGAGATTTTAGCTGAACACAATATTTTGTATTTACCCAATCAGCAAGCAGTGAACAAACTATTTCACGAAGCAAATTCGATTGACCTTTACGCATGATAAACAGTAGTTAAATTTCGAGGGCATTCTCAAACCAATCACAATAGTCGAGAGTTAGAAAACGACGCCTTAAGAACTTTCCACACTTATCCACGACTCACACGAAACCTAAATAACAGCCTAGGTTTCCAGGAATTTTTACGACCTTAGCCGATTTTCCAGGACTTTCCACTCCTAAAAGAATGTCATCTAAAAATCCCAGGACCTTCCAGCTTTTCCCGGTCCCACACAAACCACGACACCCGAGCAGAAACCAGTTTTTTAATCAGTAGTTTTGTGAATTACTTGCCGGTGACCCGTGCGTTACTACTCCTCTGTAGAAACGTGCCTACCTGAGCATGGTAGAGCCCCAGACACTTGACCTTGTGTAGAGGTATGAGAACCCTCACGAGGAAAGCCTTATGCTCGTGTTTCAGTGGTAGTGCAAATCCATTGATAATACTAGAAAGAATTACACACATGATTAACCGTCGATTTCATCTGCAAGATGGCACGGGGAACAGGACGAATATGTTATAGTGAATAGTTATATGTAATAGTATGTAATGTTATATGTATAGGTAATAAATATAACTAGAATAGATGTACTACTTTGCTGTTAACCTGTTGCCTGTAAACTGTGTGAACTTACTCTTTCACGCTTTATCTCCTACGTGTTCTCTCGTCCCCCTCTCTCTCTTGCTCCCTCTCTTCCCCCACTCTCTCTCTCTTTCTTGATGTTTAATTATCACACTTCACTAACATATAATTATAAAGCACAAAGGTTCCCCGTAAGCATTCTTACTTTTGTCTCTCGGACTTGTAGTTTGAAGTAAGCTCATCGAAAAGCTTGCTGTTCATTTCCATAAAGGTCTTGAGCACATTGTAGACCAATGCCACGATCGTCTGATTCCAGTGTTCCTGACAAAAAAACCAACAATTAAATATTGAACATATTGCAAACACGCACGAACACACGCACGCATGCGCATACACACACACACACATATGCGCATACACACACACGAGCTATAAGCGACATTTGTCGGCATTTGTTGGAAACTGCATGTCACTTAATGTTGCATGTTGCAAAAAGTTAACCTGACGTTACAGTAAATAGAGACACGCATCACTCGCAATATTTTGCGCTCCGTTAAACGACCTCATGCAATAAATTTGAAGCTTTTAATCAAAGCATTACAACACCAGGATGATAAAGCAAAGGTCGTTGTTGCCGTTAGCGTAGCATCGCTGGCATACAGCACACACTTACAAAAGCGACAGACCTAATCCGTGTAAAATATTGCGTGCATTTAATCGCCTGTCGCCACAGGGCTGCCATGACAAATATCACTCAGCTTAGGCAGTAAGCTTACTGCCTGGGAATTTCTCCTTAGTGCCTATCAGACGCGTAAGTGTGCTCACATGTGACGAAGCGAGATAGTGCTGACTAAAGGCTGTTTAAAAACTAACACACTCAGATCGCCGAAGCAAATTTTAACAATTATAATCATCCTACCACTAGAAGCATGTTTAGTTACCTTGGAGATGCGGTACAGCGTGGGCACGTTAGCTACCTTGGAAATGCGGTACAGCGCGCGTTAGTTACCTCGGAGATGCGGTACAGCGCACGCATTAGTTACCTTGGAGATGAGGTACAGCGTGGGCACGTTAGCTACCTTGGAAATGCGGTACAGCGCGCGTTAGTTACCTCGGAGATGCGGTACAGCGCACGCATTAGTTACCTTGGAGATGCGGTACAGCGTGGGCACGTTAGCTACCTTGGAAATGCGGTACAGCGCGCGTTAGTTACCTCGGAGATGCGGTACAGCGCACGCATTAGTTACCTTGGAGATGCGGTACAGCGTGGGCACGTTAGCTACCTTGGAAATGCGGTACAGCGCGCGTTAGTTACCTCGGAGATGCGGTACAGCGCACGCATTAGTTACCTTGGAGATGCGGTACAGCGCGCGTTAGTTACCTCGGAGATGCGGTACAGCGCACGCATTAGTTACCTTGGAGATGTGGTACAGCGCA
>NW_014577158.1:500349-513685 GCF_000485595.1 Priapulus caudatus
TTGCCATTTTCTATGAGAATGTCAATATTTTATGTCGAGGTTAAATCAAAGTATGCCAAATGACACATTACATATAAACAAGTACCTACATTATAAAATGGGTATTTTCACAAGCATTCCCTGCTTTGATTTTTGTTTGTTATTATTACAGCTATTCAAATAGTTCTGTCCATTTTGACAAGAAAAGTACACCTTACTCCCCCCTCAAATTTTTATTAGGTTTTTTGCATCGATCTCAAGAATGACCAAAATGAAAACCAAAACCCAGAAATCTGTGAATCCGCGGAAAATTCTCATGCCTGCAGGTCGCATGCCTGCAGGTCGCATGACACGCGGTGGTCACTACGTAATGACTCCCGGTACTTACTAATACCACCCCATAATGCTTTGCGCCGGAAAGGACAAAAAAACATGGAAATGTGAAAAGAAACCTGGAAACGGTTCTTCGCGGTCGCTTGAGGGTGCTACGAGTGAACAAAACGGTACTAGATTTTATTTTATTTTATTAACATTACTTTTTTGTGAAGATTTTTTTTATATTATCAGAAATCATAACTAGTAAATATTAATAAATAATATCGATGCATAGGATTACGATAAGGACACTAATAGCGATCTTGGACTTGTTTTAAAGGTCAGAAATAAGTGAATAGAATGCCGAGTAAACAAATATATATTGCTGAATACTTGCGAAGTTAGGCTGGTGGTGCATAAGAAGCAATGCAAACAGATATCACTAGCCTTTTAATGGTAGGGACTGGACACTACCTTAATTAGGCAGTCCATGTTGGGTTGGGTGTAGCAGGAACACTGTTCACGTGCTTTGGCTATCAAAACCCTAGATTCAATGACTCTCGCCATTGGATTGATTACGATTTGAGATTGATGTGATAAAATGGAGCAAGCGTAACAGGAGCAGAAATAAATTCCGACTCGTCTCTCCTGGTGCAGAGCATTACGGGTAATTTAAGCACCGGGAGGGGGGGGGGGATATAGTGCCTACTGCGACACCTGAGCTGTCACCGCGCCCTTCTAGCTCGAGATTATTAATTGCATAGAGCGAGGCGGCGAGCGATATCGTCGGATACGGATACGCGCATATCTGCAGTTCCGCCGACTTTACGTCGCATAGCACCCAACCGCCGCCGCTGCCACCGCACGTCTGCGTCTGTTTGCCAAGCGTCTAGACGGAATGTCTGCCGAGCCAGAGGTCGGACGGAATTTCTTTTAAACGGACGCGCTTTCAGAGCCAGCGTCTTTTACAAAGCCGGTAGTTGAAGATAGGAGAGCGATAGGAAGTTGTGATATCTAGTGAAGGACAGATACCTGAGATAGTTTTATGTTCCAACTTTTTTTAAATCAACGCGCTTTTCAGAACCAGTGCGTGTCTTTTACAAAGCCTGTGGTTGAAGACTTTTAGAAGCGATTTTTAATTTTTTCCCTTACTTTCACGTATATTTTTGCCCATTTTTTTTTCTTATATAATTTTATATAATTGTATAACATTTATACTGTATATATATCTATATTATCCTGATATTATATATAATAATTGTATATCTTTTTAATTTTGTAGGCCTACTACTCGATACCAATCCTGAGATTTTCCGCTCCCAATTCTTTCTGTTTGTAGTCAAAAATACCAACATTACGAAATTCAATATCGCACGCCCGTTGCACAACTGTCATTAAACATATGAACGCACCTGCAGAATTCACACGGCAGCGCATAAATTATGCATCTCCCCACACAGGTGCGACAATGCCATGCGGCACACGCGGCTAATAACCCATCAATCCCCACGAGCGTTTATTTTACAACCGGAACGTAATTAATATTTGCCCATGGCTCAGAAAAATGAGTATTCCATCACTGCATTACTGCGTTACTGCGCTTAAACTGAGAACAGCAGTTGTTAAGGCTGGAATTAAATTTCAGGCGAGGTGTGGGTGTGTGTGTGTGTGACTGTGTGTGCGTGCTCATGCCTGTGTCTGTGCCACACACACACACACACACACACACACACGCACGCACGCACGCACATCTAGAGACGTGCATCGAAGTGAAGACATGATTCACACTACCCTAGGTAGTGACAACACGTGAAGATAACGACGACTTAACAACACACTCACCTTCCTAATATCTCCAACAGCTCCCCAACGCCGTTAAAATGCTCCGTCTCGTATATAAATCTTCAAAGAGGGGAAATAAAAACAGGCATTAATACAGAATCTCGTAAACATAAATCTCCGAGAGACACGAAGAAATTGACTGACACGCGAGCTTCGAACGTTAGACGTTCAGATGCATTATTAATACAGAGTCTCACGTATAAATCTTTTAGCGAAGAATAAATACAAGTATTAACGCAGAAAGCGAGCCGAGGGGTTGACTAACGCCAGCCACTAGAGCGCCATATGCACAATCTTTCCTTTAAGTATCCGCAAACAAGCAAAAGTTGTAGAGACTGCGCAATTGATATGTATATATATATATATATATATATATATATATATATGTGAACTGGACAGCCCACCGGCCATCACCTCTCACAGTGATGCTTTCAGACAAGGTCACTATCACAAGGCCACATCATTCAACGAAGAATCGAAATTAAACTTATCACAACGATTCGCATCGTAACGATGTCGCACCTCCTCATCGTAACGACCCCCCACCCACCCCTCGAGCACGACTCCACTTCCAATCGACCAACATGGCGGCCGAGTGACATCCGGTAACACCCCACGACGCGCCACCCAGTTACAACACACAGACTCGCGGTTCGCGCGCGCGCGCACCCCACTGAACGATTCCGCTAGACAATGCCGCAAGTCAACACCCCAAAGTCGGACGGTACGCACCTCAAAAATATGTTATTGATCTGTTTACGGATGTACGCTCGTAGACCGAGGAACTTGCCGTATATCCGATGCAGGACCGTCTTGAGGAAGTCCCGCTCTCGTGGGTCCTCGCTGTCAAACAGCTCCAGCAACTGTAACACAGAGTTTCAGCATGAGGGGAGGAGAGGGAGGGGAGGAGAGGGAGGAAGGGAAGAAGCTCTCGTGGGTCCTCGCTGTCAAACAGCTCCAGCAACTGTAACACAGAGAGTTCCAGCATGAGGGGAGGAAGGAGGGGAGGAGAGGGAGAGGAGGAGAGGGAGGGGAGGAGAGGGAGGGGAG
This sequence comes from Priapulus caudatus, assembly GCF_000485595.1. NCBI lineage: Eukaryota > Metazoa > Priapulida > Priapulimorpha > Priapulimorphida > Priapulidae > Priapulus > Priapulus caudatus. Next base: position 503,536 of record NW_014577158.1, read on the forward strand.
GAGAGGGAGGAAGGGAAGAAGCTCTCGTGGGTCCTCGCTGTCAAACAGCTCCAGCAACTGTAACAGAGAGTTCCAGCATGAGGGGAGGAGGGAGGGGAGGAGGAAGGGGAGGAGAGGGAGAGGAGGGAGGGGAGGATATGGAAGAAAGAGAGGAAGGGAGGAAGTGAAGATGGAGAGATGGATAAAAATAACAACGAGTATACAGTGAAGAGTGAATGGAAAGTGTAGTTTTGTTAGCATATTGACATAACCCCCTTCCAAAATTAGATAGGGAGAGGGGCAATAACAGAGAAAGAGCAATAACGGAGTAAATAGGAAGTGTAGTTTCACATAAGATTAAATTCGTTGCAACTTTATATGTGATTAATGCAAGATAACGTGAGCAATAGAAGATTAAATTAACTACCACCTAATGCTAGATTAACCCAATATTAACAGAATTACCACTTAAATCTGGATTAATGCAAGACTAAACGATTAACCCAAGATAAATTTAATTACCACTAAAAGCTAGGCTAATGCAAGATTAACTGATTGATCACCTCTATTACTCACTCGATAGTATTATCTCATTAGTTACTCGCTACTATTAGTAATGATGAAATAGCAAGCAGTAATATAGAAACTGGAAAGTGATTACAAAATGCTCAAGACTAACTGAATTACAATGGTTTTATATAGTTGAATATGAATTATAGGCAAGACAGAAAATTTTACTACGAATTGGAATTTGATGGAGATAATGTAGACAAACTCACCTGCAGTACAAATTTCTGATCGATATATTTCTTTCCTATGCTAGGTTGGAAGTCTGGTGATTCAAGAAACCTCAAGAAAAACTCATACACTATCTGCAAAAAGAAAGGTAGAAAGAATGGTTTAATTCGAGGCTATTCCATCAAAACAATGTACATATATACAGTCAGTAACATACAAAGAATGCGAACATTGGCAGATCAATAACAATGCAATATGACAAGTGACATAGAGAATATGAATTAAACATTGTTTCCTTTATGGTGGCACTCGGCAGAGATGCAAATATCTGCACATATGTTCCAATCTAAGTATGATAGTTCTCTGCAGGGACACAAATCTCTACATATAGGGTCAAGAATTCCATCATAAGAATGCAGACCTTGTGTTTTAAGGTGCGCGATCGCGCTCGCGCGCCATCGCGCGCCTCGATTGATTACGAGAAGTGCGAAAAAACGCGCACCTAAGCATTATCAAAACGCACACCTTTTTTTCCCTTTTTATTTGTGTTTTATTTTTCATTAATTCAACTTATAAACTCGAAGATAAACGCAAATGGTTGTAAACATCACAGACATTGCCGGAAGTCGGTTTACATGTTTATAACGACAGTCGCAAAGCGCTCTAGAATGACGAATGTGATTGGTTGTATTTTTAGATAAAGTTTTAATAGTCTACTTTGAAAAATTGAGTGTTGTTCTTTTTGACTAAACATGCTAAATGTGTGATTCAAGTTATCCCACATGTCCAAGAACTGATATTTTGTTAGATGGAAAAAAAATCACCTAAAAAATGTCAAAAATTAATAGTACAATGGCAGAGCTAATTTTTAGCCCAAAATGCTTGGAAATGGCATTTCATTGAGTTAGTTTCAAATTTTTCCGGGGCGGGGGCATAGCACCGAACACCCCTAGTTTGCTCGTGGACCTGGCGGCACTCCGATGCAAATCACACACCTCGGCGAGCCAAAGGTGTGCGATTTTTCACCTCGCCTGCTTTTTTCCAAAACACAAGGACTGAGAATGATAACCCTCTGCACGGATGAAGCAAGTCTCCTCGCTCGAGTCATGCATTCAGGAGACATGCTTGAATCCACACACACGTGCGTGTGCTGAAAAACACACTGACAGAAGAACGACGGAGGGAGAAATGTTTATTAACATTCCAAAATTTGTCAGTAACCCGGGAGACGGTACAGTGATTTACGAAGAATTAGGTAATAGTAGGCAGTTGCGCGTTTCAGAGCTCCGATTTTCGTGCAGGTAATTTGTTGCACAGTTGATGAATAGAGCTTAAAATGACAGCGTTGCAGTAAATCTGTAATCCGTGCATACGACAAACAACATAGATGGTAAATTCAGAGCGGTAGATCGTGCACTTGTTGCCGATACGTTGAAAATACCATTCGTCTGTGGCACGCTGTTTGAACAACGCCGTGCATTCGTTGAATGTCATGTTTGTTGCACACTTGTTGCACAACATTTGCCATAACTGTTGCACGATGTTGCATGGTGTCGCGACTGCGTTGTTACCTGCATGTGCGGCCAAGAAGCCTCAACGTTGGATCGTCCTCCTCTGGATCATACTCCGGGTTTTCACTAGGTGGCAATGTTCGAAACATGTTGTGTGAGACCTGCAACGACGTGACAATACGACCGCTGGATCGACAGCTGGTTAAGCCGTGCACGCCACGCTCGCGATTCAAGCCCTTGTATTTATATACTATTATTATTATGTTGTTGTTGTGTTGTTATTATTATTAACATTTAATATAATTAAGGCATTCTTATATCTAACTGTTGACAAAAACATGCCGTTCACGACGTTAAGTATTGTGCGCTGCTGTTATTGCTGCTGTTTTGTTGTTGTCACTGTCGTTGTCGTCGCGGCTGCTGTTTGGTGCACAACCACTGCCAGACACAGCAGTCGCGCCCCTTACCACCACCGCGACCACCTCACCCCTCGCTGTTAGGACCCGCTGCCATGCCCCTCATAAGTCGCGCTGGCGCTCCCTCGCGACCCCTTATCACTACTGCAACCTATCCACCACTGTGACACGCCATCTCACCCCTTGCGACGACGACCCGCCACCTACTATGCGCACGACTCCGGGCGCCACCTACCATCGCACGACCTCCGGTAGAGCGGCTCGGTGAGCACGCCGCGGTTGGCGCGTGATGTAGTCGACGAGCTCGTGAGGCAGGCGCGCTTCACCTCCTTGCTCTTCAGGTCGGCCGACCGGGTCCATGAAGTCCGAACACCATGCAGCACTGCTGCAGCTTCTTCGCAAACAGGTCGGCGCTGCGTCCGACGGCGGCACATCTGCAACGACGCGAGGCGGGTGTTAGTCTGAGACTTCACGATGTAAGCAGGAGGCAGTACATAAGAATACATGTTTCAATTGTTCAAACGCTCCGACGGCGGCACATCTGCAACGACGCGAGGCGGGGGTTAGTCTGAGACTTCATGATGTAAACAGGAGGGAGTACATAAGAATACGTTTCAATTGTTCTAACGCACAGACGGCGGCTCATCTGCAACGACGCGACGCGGGGGTTAGTCGAGTCTTCACGATGGATCCTCGAGAATGAAACTACATTCATACTGTTCATATCGTTCAATATACGATGGAAACAGGAGTACATAAGAATACATGTTCCCATTGTTCTATTGCTCCAACGGCGGCACATCTGCAATGATGCGAGGCGACGAGAGGGTTAGTCGGCATTACGATGAAACCACGAGAGTCAAAGTACGGTCATATTGTAATTTGTTCATAATGTTCGATACGTTGGAAGTGGGAGCACGTAATGATACATGTTTCCATTGTTCTAACGCTCCGATGGAGGCACATCTGCTACGAGGTGATGCAGGGGTTAGTCTGAGGCTTTACGATGTAAGCGGTAGAATGAGAGAGTACTAGGTGTTCTTATCGTTCAATAAAATGCGAAGGGGGAGTACATAACAATACATATTCCCATTGTTCTAACGCAACAAGGCAGTGCAGGGGGTTAGTCGAGTCTTTATGATGTAAACGGGATAATGAAAGAGTACTAGATGTTCATATCGTTCATATCGTTCAATAAAATGTGAAGGAAGCGAGAGTACATGAGAATACATGTTCCCATTGTTCTAACACAATAAGGCGGTGCAAGGGGTTAGTTGGACATTACGATGGAACCACGAGAATGAAAGAGTACTAGATGTTCATATGTTCGTATCGTTCAATACGATGGAAGTGGGAGTACATAAGAATACAGGTTCCTAACTGTTTCAACGTCCTGATGGCGGCACATCCAATAACACATGTCGGGGGAGGGGATAGTCGGTGAGACGATGGAAGCATGAGAATGAAACAGTACTAAACGTTTCTAACGTTATAACGCAGAAGCAAGGGTTAGTCAACGGCGTTACGACGAAAGCGAAAGTACATAAATTAATGACACATGTTCATATTGTTCCAATAGTGCACAACTGCACCGACGCTGAGCGGGGGTTAGTGGAATGATGGAACCACGAGAACGAAAGAGTACATGTTCACACTGTTCATTTCGCCCATATATTTCGATAGTAGATAGTTTACTGTGCATCACTATGCACGCGGTTTCATCAGTGTCACGACGAAACCACGTCATCATCAGTGTCACGACGAAACCACGAAAATGAAAGAGTACATGTTCATATCATTCCTATTAGCTTATAGTAGATAGTCGACTGCGCATCACGGAATAACACTAACATGGAATACTGTAACGCAGCATCGAGACGACGTGGATACTTCCGGTAATCGCTTGACGATCCGCGAATCACGGTACGACAAACATCGCATGTACGCCGAGCATTGCGGATGATCTTCACCCACCCATGCTCGCACACAGCTTTACTGCTGCATCAACATAGCATGACTGCTATTTCAGTATAGCATGACAATAACGTTTATATAACATTGCTGCTGCCTCAACATAGCATGACTGCTATTTCAGTATAGCATGACAATAACGTTTATATAACATTACTGCTGCCTCAACATAGCGTGACTGCTATTTCAGTATAGCATGACAACAACTTTAATATAGCATTGCTGCTGTTTCTATATAGCACGACAACAACTTTATATATATGCATTGCTGCTGTTTCTCTATATAGCTAACGACAACCAACTTTAACTATATAGCATTGTGGCTGTTTCTTATAGCACGACAACAACTTATCATATAGCATTGGCTGGCTTGTTCTATATAAGGCGGACTAACAACTTTAATATAGCATTGCTGCCGTGTTTCTATATAGTACGACAACAACTTTTAATATAGCATTGCATTCGCTGTTTCTTATAGGCAACAATCTTTAATATAGCATTGCTGTGTTTCATGATAGGCACGACAATCAACTTTAATATAGCATTGCTGGCTGTTTCTATATAAGACGACAACCAACTTTAATATAGCACTGGGCTGGCTGTTTCTAATATAGAGCCGACAACAACTTAACTATAGGCATTGCTGCCTGGTTTCTATATAGCACGCAACAAAGCTTTAATATAGCATTGCTGCTGTTTCTATATAGCACGACACAACTTTTATATAGGCATTGCTGCTGTTCATAGGTAGGACACGACAACACTTTAATATAGCATTGCTGCTGTTTTCTATATACACACAACAACTTTAATATAGCATTGCTGCTGTTTCTATATATGCAGCGACAACAAAATTTAATATAGGCAAATTGCTGCTGTTTCTATATAAGTCACGGAACAACAACTTTAAATATAAGGATTGGCTGCTGTTTCTCATATAGCACGAAACAACTTTAATTATAGCATTGGCTGCTTTTTCTATAAGCGACAACAACATTTAATATAGCATTGGCTGCTGTTTCTATATAGAGCGAACAACAACTTTAATATAGCATTGCTGCTGTTTCTATATATATAGCACGACAACACTTTAATATAGCAATTGCTGCTGTTTCTATATAAGACGAACAACAAACTTTAATATAGCATTGCTTGGCTGTTCTATATAGTACGACAACCAACTTTAAATATAGCATTGCTGCTGTTTCTAATTAGGCACGACAACAACTTTAATTATTAGCATGTGGCTGCTGTATTCATTCTATAATCAGACAAACCAACTTTAAGATAGCATTGGGCTGCTGTTTTCTATATAGCGCGACAAGCAACTTAATATAGCAATTGCTGCTGTTTCTTTATTATACACGACAACAACTTTAATATAGCAAATTGCGCTGTATTCTATATAGCACGACAACAACTTTAATATAGCATTGCTGCTTGTTTATATCATAGCACGACAACAGACTTTAATCTAGCATTGCTGCTGTTTTCTATATAGCACGACAACAATTTAATATAGCTGCTGCGTTTGCTAATAATAGCACGACAACACAGACTGTTTAATATAGCATTGGCTGCTGTTTTCTATATAGCAGCGACAACAACTTTAATATAGCATTTGCTGCTGTTTCTATTAAGACGACAAACAACTTTGAATATAGGCCCTGCTGGGCTGTTTTCTATATAGCACGAACAACAACTTTAATATAGCACTTGCTGCTGTTCTAAATATAGGCCAGCGGACAACAACTTTAATATAGGCATTGCTTGGCTGTTTCTATATGCACCGAAATTTAATATACGATTGTGCGTTCTATATAGCACGAACAACACTTTAATATAGCATGCTGCTGTTTCTATACTAGGCACGACAACAACTTTTAAATAGGCATTCTGCTGCGTTTCTATATAGCAACGAGAACAACTTTAATATAGTTGCTCGCTGTTTCTATATAAAGACAAATACTTTAATATACGCATTGCTGCTGTTCTATATAGCACGACAACCAACTTTAAAATATCGCATTGGCTGCTGTTTCTATATAGCACGACAACACTTTAATATAGCATTGCTGCTGTTTCTATATAGCACGACAACAACTTTAATATAGCATTGCTGCTGTTTCTCACCTATAGGCTTGAACAACAACTTTAAATATAGCATTGCTGCTGTTTCTAATAATAGGCACGACAAACAACGTTTAATATAGCATTGCTGCTGTTTCTATATGAGCACACAACAACTTAATAATAGCATTGCTGCTGTTTCTATATAGCACACAACAACTTTAATATAGCATTGGCTGCTGTTTCTATATAGCTGACAACAACTTTAATATAGCATTGTGGCTGTTTCTATATAGCACGACAACAGACTTTAATATAGCATTGCTCGCTTGTTTCTATATAGCGACAACGAACTTTAATATAGGCATTGCTGGGCTGTTTCAATATCAACAACTGACAACAAAACTTTATATAGCATGCTGCTTGTTCTAAATATAGCACACAGACAACTTAATATAGGCATTGCTGCTGTTTTCTATATAGCTTTGACAACAACTTTAATATAGATTGCTGCTGTTTCTATATACGCACCGACAACAACTTTAAATATAGCATTGCTGAGCTGTTTCTAGTATAGGCACGAAACAACAACCTTTAATATATGCATTGCTGCTGTTTAATATATAGCACGAGCAACAGCACTTTAATATAGCATTGCTGTGCTGTTTCTATATAGCTACGACAACAACTTAATAGTAGGCATCTGCTGCTGTTTCTATATAGCACGACAACGAACTTTAATATAGCATTGCTGGCTGTTTCTATATAGGCAACGACAACAACTTTATATAGCATTGCATGCTGTTCTATATAGCATCGACAACACAACTTTAATATATGCATTGCCTGCTGTTTCTATATAGGGCGACCAACAAACTTTAATATAGGCACTGCTGGCTGTTTTCTATATAGCACTGGACAACAACCCTTTAATATAGGCATTGGCTGCTTGTTTCATATATGAGGCACGCACAACAACGTTAATATAGCATTGCTGGCTTGTTTTATATCGGACGACAACAACTTAAATATAGCACCTGCTGCTGTTTTCTATATAGCTTTGAGCAGACAACTTTAATTAGTAGCATTGCTGCATGTTTCTAATATAGCCACGACAACCACGTTTTAATATAGGCATTGCTGCTGTTCTATATAGCTTGACAACAACTTGTAGGATATAGCATGTTTGCTGCTGTTTCTATATAGGACGGGACAAACGACTTAATATAGCATTGCTGCTCGTTTCTATGAGTAGCGACGCAAACAATCTTAATCTAGCGCATTGCTGTTGTTGTCTATACGACAGACGAGACCAAACTTTAATATAGCACTGCTGGCTGTTCTATATAGCAGCGACAACAACTTTAATATACATTGCTGCTGTTTTCTATAATAAGACGTGGGACAAACAAAAACTCTTAATATAGGGAATTGCTGCTGTTTCTATATAGCAACGGACAACAATTTAATGCTGAGCATTGCTGCTGTTTCTTATAATTGGGCCACGACAACAACTTTATATAGCATTGGCTGCTGGTTGCTAATATAGCACGGAGCAGGGACGAACAGCTTTAGGATAGTACCGAGCGACGTGCTCGGCTGTAGTTCCGTAATAAGCACGACAACAACTTTAATATAGCATTGCTGCTGTTTCTATATAGGACGACAACAACTTTAATATAGCACTGCTGCTGTTTCTATATAGCTTGACAACAACTTTAATATAGCATTGCTGCTGTTTCTATATAAGACGACAACAACTTTATATAGCATTGCTCTGTTCTATATAGCACGACAACAACTTTAATATATATGCATTGCTGCTGTTCTATATAGCACGACAACAAACTTTAATTTATATAGCATTGCTGCTGTTTCTATATAGCTTTGACAACGAACTTTAAATAATAGCATCTGGCTGCTGTTTCTAATATAGCAGCGACAACAACTTTAATACATGCTGCTGTTTCTATATACACGAGCAACAACTTTAATATAGCATATGCTGCTGTTTCTATATAGCACGACAACAACTTTAATATAGCATTGCTGCTGTTTCTATATAGCACGACAACAACTTTAATATAGCATTGCTGCTGTTTCTATATAGCACGACAACAACTTTAATATAGCATTGCTGCTGTTTCTATATAACACGACAACAACTTTAAATATAGGCATCTGCGGTGTTTCTATTATAGCACGACATAAACTTTTAATATAGCGTTGGCTGCTGTTTCTATAATACACGACAAACAACCTTTAATATAGCAATTGCTTGCTGTTTCTAATTATAGCACGACAACAACTTTAAATATAGCATTGCTGCATGTTTCTATAGTAGCACGACAACAACTTTAATATAGCATTGCGCTTGGGTGTTTCATATATGCACGACAAAACTTTGAATAAATAGCATTGGCCTGCTGTTTCTATATAGCATGACAACAAACTTTAATATAGCATTGCTGTTTTGTCTGTTTCTATATAGCAGGCGACAACAACTTTAATATACATTGGCTGCTGTTTCTGATATAGCACGAGCAACAATTTAATATAGCATTGCGCCGTTTCTATATAGTTGAACAACAACTTTAATATAGCATTGCTGCTGTTTTCTTATATAGCAGACAAAACTTTAAATAATAGCATTGCTGCTGATTTCTATATGGCGACGACAGCACAACTTTAAATATACGCGCCATTGCTGGCTGTTTCTATATAGGCACGACAACAACTTTAATATAGGCATCTGCTGGCTGTTTCTATATAGCACTGACAACAAACTTTAATATAGGCATGCTTGCTGTTTCATATTAGCAGCGACAACAACTTAATATAGGACGCGGGGAGGTGGGTGGCCTGCGCTGTTTGCTATACGGTAGGGCACGACAAACAACTTTAATATAGCATTGCTGCTGTTTCTATATAAGACGACAACAACTTTAATATAGCATTGCTGCTGTTTCTATATAGCACGACAACAACTTTAATATAGCATTGCTGCGTGTACTATATAGCCGACGAACAACTGTTAATATAGCAATTGCTGAGCTGTTCTTCTATATACGGACGACAGACAACTTTAGATATAGCACGCTGCTGTTGGTCTATATATGGCTTGACAACAACTTTAATTATAGCCATTGCTCGCTGTTTTGCTATATAGCACGACAAACAACTTTACTGATAGCAATTGCTGCTGTTCTCTATATCGCTTGACAACAACCTTTAAGTATGCAGTTCGGGCGGGCTAGGTTCTATATAGGCAGCGACACCCGGACAACGTAGTGAATATAGCATTGGCTGCTGTTTGGCTATATAGGAGGCGAGTAGGCCATACAACGGAGTGAAGGCTGCAGCAATTGTTACCGTTGCAACTATATCGTCTCTAAGAAAATCCTTTGTTAGCTTTTTTCCGCAGAAATTCGGCACTAGTGCAAGTAATTTGCGGAGGGCGTCCAC
>NW_014577158.1:513710-526371 GCF_000485595.1 Priapulus caudatus
CCGATAGCCACCTCTAACCCCCTCGTAATCACTCTATCATCACCTTACCACCTCTAACCACCTCTATCACCCCCCTTCTAATCCCCCCTCAATCCCACCCTCTAAACCCCACCCCTCCAACCACCTCTAATCACCTCTAATCACCCCTCTAAATCCCCTCTACACCCCCTTCTAACCGTCAGCCCCTCTAATCCCCCCCCTCCCTAACTCACCCCTCTACTCCCTCTACCCCACTCCCCCCCCCTCCCTCCAATCACTCCTACACCCCCACCTCTAAAAATCCTAACCCCCTCTAAACACCTCTAACCACTCTTAAGACCTCCTACCCTTCTCCTCTACCTCTACCACCTCTAACCCCCACCTATATCACCTCTAATCACCTCTCTAATCCACCTCTACGCCACTCTAATACTTCTAACAGCACTTCTACCCTCTAACACCTCTACTTACTGCTAACCAACTCTTAACCACCTCTAACACTCCTGACCACTCTAACTCACCCTCCACCTCTACTCACCTCTAACCACCCTCTCATCAACTCTAATCAGCTCTAATCACTCTCTAACACCTCTAAACCCTCTAAACACCTCTAACCACCTCTAGCCACCTCTGACCTACTTAACCCCTCTGAACTCTCACCACTCTAACCACCTCTGACCACTCTGCCATCTCAACCACTTAAACCCACCTTAATCACTCTACCGCACCTCTATCCCCTCCTACATCCCCTCTACCACCTCCTAACTCACTCTAATCCACTTAAACACATCTTACCCACTCTAACGCACACCCTCTAATCACTCTACCACCTCGTAATCACCTCCTAACCACCTCTAACCACCTCTATCACTCTACCCCCACGCTCTACCACTCTAATCCCTCTGCCCATCGTAATCCTCTAATCACCCTCTAACCCCTCTAATCACCTCTATCACCTCTACCCACCCTCTAACCACTCTCTAACACCTCTAACCCCTCTACTCCACTCTACCGACCTCTAGCCACCTCTACCACCTCTACCAATCACACTCTAATCACCATCTAATGCACCTCCTACCCACTTCTTAAGCCACCTCTGCACTACCTCTGCCACCACTCTACTCCCTCTTACCATCTACACCTCCTAACACCCTGCTATAACCACTCTCACTTCTAACGCACTCTGACTACCTCTGACCACCTCTAACTCACTCTACCACCTCTAAACCTCTCCACCCCCTCTACTTCCCTCTTACCACGGCTCTACTCCACATGCTAATCCACGCTCTAATCACCTCTCATTCACCTTACCCTTCTACCACCACATCTAATCAACCTCTAACGCACTCTCTAATCACCATCTAAGCCACCTCTAATCACCTCTAACCACCTCTAATCAACGCTCTAAAGCCCCTCTACACCACCTCTAACCACCTCTAACACTTCTACCACTCTGAATCACCTCTAATCGACCTCTAACCGCCTCTCAAACCGCCTCTCTAACCGCCTCTCTAACCACCTCTCTAACCACCTCTACCTACCTGCTAATCACCTGTAACCCTTTAACGCACCTCAATCACCTCTAACACCTCTAATCACTTCTAACACTCTAATCCCCTCTAACCACCTTCTAATCACCTCCTAACAGCTTCTAATCACCTCTAACGCACCTCTAACCACCTCTAAACCACCTCTAACCACTCTAATCCATCTCTAATCCTCTGAATCACTCTACCACTTTCTATAGCCACCATCTGATAACTCTGACACCTCTAATCACCTCCAACCACCTCTAACCACCTCTAACCACTCTACCCACTCTCAACCACTTCTAACCACCTCGACTACCTCTGACCCAACTCTCATCACCTCTAACCACCTACTTAACCACCCTCTAATCCACCTCTCATACCTCTTAACCCCTCTAACCGCATCTAACCCCCTCTAACCCCTCTAAATCACCCCTCTGAGCACCATCTACCCACCTCTACCACCTCCTACACCTTGACCCCTCTAATCACCTCTAACCCCTCTAATGGCACCTCTCAACCCCTCTAACCACCCTCTCACCACTTCACCACCTCTTTAACACCTACTAAATCACCTTCTTGACACCTCATGACGCACCTCATAAAACCTTAACGCGTCCTCTACAGCTCTAAATCACCTCTAAATCACCTCTTACCACCTCTGAACTCTAATCCCTCTGAGCCACCTTAACACCTCTAACCCCTCTACTCACCTCTAAACCACCTCTAACCCTTAATGCACCTCTAACCACTTCTAACGCACCTCTAATCCCTTCTCAATCACCTCTACCCACCTCTCCATCCCTCTAACACCCCTCTAACCAGCCTCTACCGCCCCTCTAACATTCTACGCCCCCTCTAATACACCCTCTCGACCTCCTCTGACCCTCTAAACACCTCTAACCCACCTCCTACCACCATCTAATCACTCTAACCAACCTCCTAATTTCTCTAACCCCTCTAACCACTTGTAATCACTCTAACCCTCCTAATCCCTCTAACACCTGTAATCACCTCCCTAACCACTCTAACACCTCTACCACCTCTAATCCCTCTAACACCTCTACCACTCTAACTCACCTCTACCACGCTCTAATCAATGCTAACCCACCTCGTATCCCTCTTACCTTCTAATCACTCTACGCCCTCTAAGTCACCTCTAATCACGCTCTCACCAACTCTACCACCCTTGTAATCACCTCTAACCACGTTCTCACCACCTCTAATCACGCTTACCCTCTATAACTCTAACCACCTCTAATCACCTTCTATCACTCTAACACCTCTGCACCTCTGACCACGTCTACCACTCTCATCACACTGCTAACGCCCGTCTAAACCACCTCTTATCCCATCTAATCACTCTAAACCACCTCTAATCACTCTAATCACCTCTAATCACCTCTACTCACCTCTACGCCCTCTAATCACCTCTAACCACCTGTATTCCTCTAAACCACGCGTCTAATCACCATCTAACCACCTTAATCACCTCTAACCACACTCTAATCACCTCTAACCACCTCTAATCCCCTTCTACCACCTCTTCCCCCCTCTAATCACCTCTACCACATCTAATCACTCTACAGCCCACCGTCTACTCACTCTAACCCCTCTAATCACCTCTACCCCTCTAATCCCTCCATAACCCACCTCTAATCCACATCCTTACACCTCTACCACACTCTAATCCACCGTCTACCCACCCCTCTAATCACACTCTAAGCCACCCTCTTACGCCATTCTAAACGCCCTCTAATCACCTTACCCCACCTCTACACCACACTTCTAATCACCTCTAACCACCTCTAATACTTCCATCACATCTAACCACTTCTAACCACCTCTAATCCACGTCTAACCCACCTCTAATCCACGTCTAATCCACCTCTACCACCTCTGACCACCTCTAACCACCTCTACCACCCTCTACACCTCATTAATCACCGCTCTAACCCTCTAACCACCTCATAATCACTCTAACCACCTCTACCACCTCTAATACCTCTAATCACTCTTAACACACTCTACCACCTCTATCACCTCTAACCACCTGCTAATCCACCTCTACGCCCCTCTACTCACCCTCTCATTACCTCTAATCACCCTCTAACCACCCTCTAACCCTTGACCACCTTAATCCCTCTAACGCACCTCTACCACTCTGACCACACTCTATATCACCTTCTATCACCTCTACCACTCTCTAATGCACCTCTAACCACCTCTACACCTCTAGACCCCTCTAACCAGCCTCTAACCACCTCTATACCTCTGACCACCCCTGCTAAACACCTCTAAGCCACGTCTACCCCTCTCATCACCTTTTAATCACCTCTAACCGCACTCTGACACTCTGACCCCTCTACCCCACCTCTACTACACTCTACCACAGTCCTAACACCTCTTCTCCACCTCTAATCCTCTCAACCCTCTAATCACCTCTAACCACTTCTACCCCTCTCCTGCACCTCTACACCTCATAACCACTCTACTACCTCTAACCACCTCATTCCACCACCTCTAATCACCTCTAACCCTCTACTCACCTCTACCACCTCTAGCCACTTCTAACACCTCTACTCAGCCTCTACCACCTTTTTCCCACCTCTAATCACCTCTAACGACGTTCTAACCACCTCTAATCACCTCTAACCACCTCTAACACCTCTAATCCGTCTAATCACCTCTTAACACGCTCTACCACCTCTACCCCCTCCCTACCACCCTCTCATCACTTTAAACCTTCTCACCACCTCTAAACACCTTCATCAACTCCCCTCTAAATCAACTTAACCACTCCTTAATCACTTCTGACCTACCTCGACCCACCTCTCCACACTCTGACTCCTCTCTGACTACCTTGACCCTCTCAACCTTAACCACCTCTAATCACCTCTACCCACCCTCCTACCCACCTCCTAACCACCTCCTGACACCTCTCCCACATCTGACGCCACCTCTAACCACCTCTCCCCACCTCTAACTCACGTCTAACGCACCGTCTACACGACTCTCATCACCCTCTAACCTTCTAACCCTCTTAACCACCGCTTTACCCCTCCTCCACGCACCTCTAATCACCTCTAACAGTTTCTAAGCGCCACCTCTAACTCACTCTAAACCCCTCTACCCACCTCTAACCACTTGCATAATCACCTCTGCCGACCTCTAATCACCTCTACCCTTCTACTCACCTCTAATCACTCTACCCACCTCTAACTCACTGTAACTCACGCTCTCACCCCTTCTAACCACCTCTAATCACTCTAAACGCACCTTAATCAACGGCTCTACCACCTCTAATCACCTCTCTACCGCACCTCTAACTCACCTCTTAACCACCTCTAAGCACACCTCTAATCACATCTAATCACCTCTTAACCACCTCTAACCACCTCTAACCCTTAACCCTTCTCATCCCCTCTGACCCTCTAACCACCTCTCACACCTATACACCTCTGACCGCCTCTAATCCCTCTAACACACCTCTAATCACCTCTAACCACTCTAACCACATCTAACGCCACTTCTAACCACCTCTACTCACCTCTGCGCCCTATCACCTCTCACCACCTCTATTCCTCTAACCACTCTAACCACCTCAACCACATCTAACCCCTCTAACCCTATCATCCACCTCCTGACCCTCTCAACCTTAACAGCACCCTCTAACCCACCTCTACTCACCTCTACTCACCACTTACACTCTGAGCCGATCTGACCTTCTCTCCACCTCTTCCCTCTAACCACCTCTAACCAACTCTAATCACTCTAACACACCGCTCTAATCACCTTACACACTCTACCCCCTCTGACCACCTCTATCACCTCTGACCACACTCATACACCTCTACCCACCTCTAATCACCTCTAACCACTCTAACCACTCTAACTCCCTCTACCCACTTCTAACCACCTCTAACAACCTCTATCCCTCTAACCACCCTCTAATCCCCTGTAACCACCTCTAACCACCTCTAATCACCTTAACCCTCTAACCACCTCTAACCACCTCTGACTACTCTGACTACCTCTGCCACCTCTAACCACTCTACCCCTTTAACTCACCTCTACCATCTCAACCACCTCTTAAACGCACTCTGACCACCTTCTAATCACCTCTGCCACCTCTAACCACCTCTAACCACCCCTCTATCAACTCTAACCACACCTCTAACCACCTCTAATCACCTCTAACCACTTCTACCACTTCTAACACCTCTAATCACCTCTAACCCTCTCTAATCACTCTAACATTTCTTACCCACCTCTAATCACTCTAACCCCCCTCTAACCGACCTCTAACCCCTTCTCAATCACCTGCTGCCACCTTAATCACTCTAACCACCCTCTAATCACCTCTAATCACCTCTCAACACTCTAACACGTTGTTGACCTCTAACCCTTCTAACGCCCTTATACCCATCTACCACCTCTCATCACCACTCCCTAACCCTCTAACTCACCTCTAATCACCTTCTAACCCCCTCTACTCACCTCTCACCACCTCCTAACCACCCTCTATAACATCTAATCACCTCTAACCCTCTACCACTCTAACCCCTCTAACCACCTCTAACCACCTGTAACTCACGCTCTGACCACCTCTAACGCACCTCTCCCACCCCTCTAACCACGCCTCTGAACCGCCTCTAATCACTCTACACTCTATCCACCTGCTAACCCCTCTAACCCATCTAACCACTCTACCACTCTCTAATCCTCTGACCCCCTCTACTCACCTCTCTCACCCTCTCCCACCTCTAATCACCTCTACCCCCTCTAAACCACCTCTAACCACATCTAACGCACACTTAACCACCTATAATCACCTCATGGACCACCTCTAAAGCACCTCTACCACCTCTAACCACCTCTCGAATCACGCTGTAATCACCTCTACACCGTCTGACGCACCTCTGACTCTTCTACACGCACCTCTAAATCACCTTTAACGCACCTCTAACCACCTCTACTCACTCTAACCACCTCTAATCACCTCTAACACATACACCTCTAAACCACCCTGACACCTCTAATCCCTCTGACTACCTCTAACGCACCTTCTACCCACACTCTCTAATCCCTCTAACCCATCTAACCACTCTAATCACTCTAACCATTCTACCACGCTCTAACCACCTCTAATCACCTCTAAACGGCCCTCTAATCCTTAACCACCTCTAACCACTCTAATCACCTCTACCTTCTAACAAGTCTAACCCTTCTATCACACTCTGCCAACCTAATCACCTCTCACCACCTCCTAATCACCTCTATTCACCTCTAACCACTTCTACCCACTTGTAATCACCTCTAATCACTTCTAACCACTCTAAATCCTCTAACCACCTCTGACCACCTGCTAATCACCTCTAACCCCTCTAACACAACCTCCTAATCACCTCTAACCCCCTCCTACCCACCTCTAACCATTCTAATCACCTCTGACACCACCTCTCACGACCTCTAACGCACTTCTAACGCACTCTAACCCCTTCTAACCTTCTAACCTCTAACCACTCTAACCACTTCTAACGACCTCTGACCCCTCTAACCATCTAACCACTTCTAACACTCTAACTACCTCTGACACCTCTAATACACCTCTAACCACTCGTAATTTACCTCTAACCACCTCTAACCCTCTCACCACATCTAATATCACCTCTAATCACTCTAACCACCTTCTACCGACACGCTTAACCACCTCTAATCACCTCATAACCCTCTAATCAACTCTAACCACGTCTAATCACATCTAAACCACCTCTATCCACTCATAACATCTACCACCTCTAATTTCACCTCTAACACCTCTAATACTCTAACACCTCTAACCACCTCTAACACCTCTAATCACTCTAGATCCCTCTAACCACTTCTAACCCTCTAACACCTTAATCACCTCTAAACCTCTAATCACCTTCTAACCACCTCTAATCACCTCTAACCACCTCTAACATCCCTCTAACCACCTCTAAGCCCTTCTAATACCTCTGCGCACACTCTCATCACCTCTAATCCCTCTAACTAAGCGCACCTCTAACACTTCATACGCTCTAACCACCTCTAACCACGCTCTAACCCACCTCTAATCACCTCTACTCCACCTCTAAGACTCTACCACTCTACCACCTCTAATTACCCTCTACCACCTCTAATCACCTCTACCCACTTCTACCACTTCTACCACGCTCTAACACCACCTCTAATCCACCTCTGCTACCTCTGACCACCTCTTACTAACCTCTTGACTACCTCTGACCACCTAACCACCTCTAACCACCTCTAATCACCTTCTACCACCTAACACCTCTAACCTCTGCCACCGCTCTAATCACCTCTGACCACTATAACCACCTCTACCCCCCCCACCTCTAACGCACCCTCTAACCACTCTAATCTCACCCTTCTAACGCACCTTCTACACCACTCTAACACGCTCTCATCACCTCTACTCCTTCAACCACCATCTATCACCTCTAACCACTCTCACACCTCTTCATCCTGCTCATGCACCTCTAACCCACCTCTACCTCACCTCTAACCACCTCTGAGCACCTCTGATCACCCTCTACACCTCTAACACACCTCTAACCAACTCTAACCACCTCAACCCCTCTAACCACCTATAACCCTTCTAACCACGCTCTGACCACCTCTAACCACCTCTACCCCTTCTAACCAACTCTTAACATCTAACTACTCTACGACGCTTACACCTCTGCACCACCTCTGCCACTCTGACCACCTCTGACACCTCTGGACCACCTCTAACCACTCTAACGCACCTCTAACCCACTCTACGCAAGTCACTAAGTCGTAGTGGGGCTATATGGCAATTGTGCAGAATAAAGTACTAACGTCGTAGCAGGAGGTTGGCAATTGTGCCGTGAATAAAAGTATTTACTTGTCGTAGTGGGTTATCGGCAATTGTCGGAGGGATGAAGTCATAATCATAGCGAGGTATGGCACTTGTGCCGGTGAAGTACTAAAGTCGTAAGCGGGGTATGGCAATTCTGCCAGAATGAAAGTCACTAAAGTCGTCGGGGCGTCTGGCCATTGTGCCTGCTGAAGCGTTCTAAAGTCGTAGCGGGGTATGGCAATTGTGCTGGAATCACGTCACTAAAGTTGTACGCGAGGTAATGGCAATTGTGCTAGAATGAAGTCCTAACGTTGCTAGGCGGGTATGCAATTGTGGCCGGAATAAAGTCCTTATAAGTCGTATGTGGGTATGGCCATTGTGTTGGAATGACGTCCTAAGTTGTAAGCGGGGTATGGAATCGGCTGGAATAGAAGTCACTAAAGCTCGTAAAGCAGGTATGGCAATTTGTGCCGGAATCATATTATAGTCGTGATGGGGTTTGGGGGGCAATATGTGTTAGACATGACGTCTTATACGTGCGTAGCGGGTATTGGCCATTGTGCCGGAATGAAAGTCCCTAGGTCGTAAGCGGGTAATGGCAATTGTTGCCGGACTTTCAGCTATCTATAAGTCGTAGCGGGGTTGCATTGTCGTTTGGAATGAAGTCACTAGAGGTCGTAGCGGGGTCTGGGAATTGTGGAGGAATGAATTCACTAGAGTCATGCGCGGTATGGCATTGGTGCCGGAATGAGTCACTACCGTCGTAGGGGTATGGCAATTCTCAGAATAACGTCACTAAAGTCGTGCGGTATGGATTTCCGGTATGACAGTTGCTAAAGTCGTAGCGGGGTATGGCAATTGTGCTGGACTGAGTCACTAAAGTTGTAGCGGGGTATGGCATTGTGCCGGCTGAAGTCAACTACAGTCGTAGCAGGGTATGTGCCATTGTTGCGGAATGAAGTACTAAAGTCGTAGCGGGTCTGCATTGTGCCGGCTAAGGTTATTCTAGTCGTACGCGGGGTCTGGCAATTGTGCCGGACTGAAGTCACTAAGGTCGTAGGCGGGGTATCGGCATTGTGCCGGCATGAAGTCACTACAGTCGTAGCGGGGTATTGCGCAATTGCGCCAAGATCAAGTCATTATAGTCGTCGCGGGGTATGCATTGTTTTTGCTAGACATAGTCAATATTGGTCGTAGCAAGGGTATGGCAATGTGTGCTGGAATGAAGTCACTAAAGTGTAGCGGGCTTATGGCAATTGTGGCCAGAATGAAGTCACTAAGTCGATAGCCTTCGACTTCGGCTCGCTAGCCCTAATCATAACGGCTAACAAAACCTAAAACGTGGTTTTGTTTTTCATTCAGATTAAATGATCGATACCTAGTTTCTCATCATAACCCGCTCCGTGGCTACTCTATCACTCCCATTACTCATTTATTAATTTTATACGCGATGTGATGACCGGCGCACCAGATGGCAGTCACAAGTGGCTTTCCATTTAAGCGACCTTCTGTGTGAGTATAGGGCAGGTAACGAATTTGGGTGGGACAACTGCGTGTTAAAGCTGGTCTACACTGACACTATTAATTAATTAAGCGGGACAATTAATTATTAATTTTTAATTAATTACGTGGGAAATTGATTATTAATTATGTAAATTTTCCTTAATTAATTAATTATTAATAAAAAATTCACAGCATTGGAGAATTCAGCTGCCTTATTACAGTCAGTAATACGAAGAATGCGAACATTGGCAGAATCAATAAGAATGGCAATATGAAAGATGACATAGCGACTATGAATTCCCCAGTGTTTTCCTTTATGGTCGGCCTCGCCAGATGCACATATCTGCCTATGTTCATCCTAAGTATAGATAAGTTTCCTGAGGGCCACAAATCTCTACATTTATAGGGTCAAGAATTCATCATACAGAATGCAGATCTTGTGTTATTAAGTGCGCTCGCGCGCTGCGCGCCATCGCGCGCCTCGATTGATTACGAGAAAGTGCGAAAAAGCGCAGCAAGCATTATCAAAACGCACACCCTTTTTTTCCCTTTTTTTGTGTGTTTTATTTTTTCATGAATTCAACTTTATAAATCGAAGATTAAACGCAAGATGGTTTAAACTCACAGACTTCGCGGAAGTCGGTTTACATGTATTATAAAACGAGTTCGGGAAGCGCTCTAGAATTGAGAATGATGATTGGTTGTATTTTATAGCTAAGTCTTTATAGCTACTTTGAAATTGAGTGTTGTTCCTTTTTGACTAACTGCTAAATGTGTGATTCCGGGTTCTCCACCATGTCAAGAACTGAATCTTTTGTTAAGATGGACAAAAACATTTCACCTACAAATGTCAAATTAATAGTACAAATGCAGAGCTAATTTTAGCGCAAATGTGGCCTGGCATTTCATGAAGTCTCGTTTTCAATTTTTTCCGGGGGGGGGGCATGCCACCGAACACCCCTAGTTTGCCTCGTGACCTGCGGGCACTCCGATGCAAATCACACACCTCGGCGAGCCAAGGTGTGCGATTTTTCACTCGCCTGCTTTTTCCAAAACACAAGGACTGAGAATGATAACCCTCTGCACGGATGAAGCAAGTCTCCTCGCTCGAGTCATGCATTCAGGAGACATGCTTCAATCACACACAGTGCGTGTGCTGAAAACACGCTGACAGAAACGACGGAGGGAGAAATGTTTATTAACATTCCAAAATTTGTTAGTAACCCGGGAGACGGTAAGTGATTTACGAAGAATTAGGTAATAGTAGGCAGTTGCGCTCTTCAGAGCTCCCGATTTTCGTGCAGGTAATTTGTTGCACAGTTGATGAATAGAGCTTAAAATGACAGCGTTGGCAGTAAATCTGTAATCCGTGCATACGACAAACAACATAGACGGTAAATTCAGAGCGTAGATCGTGCACTTGTTGCCGATACGTTGAAAATACCATCCGTCTGTGGCACGCTGTTTGAACAACGCCGTGCATTCGTTGAATGTCATGTTTGTTGCACACTTGTTGCACAACATTTGCATAACTGTTGCACGATGTTGCATGGTGTCGCGACTGCGTTGTTACCTGCATGTGCGGCCAAGAAGCTTCCAACGTTGGATCGTCCTCCTCTGGATCATACTCCGGGTTTTCACTCGGTGGCAATGTTCGAAACATGTTGTGTGAGACCTGCAACGACGTGACAATACGACCGCTGACGATGACTGCTGGTTAAGCCCTGCACGCCACGCTCGCGATTCAAGCCCTTGTATTTATATACTATTATTATTATTATCGTTGTTGTTGTTATTATTATTATTAACATTTAATATAATTAAGGCATTCTTATATCCAACTGTTGAACAAAAACATTCCGTTCACGACGTTAAGTATTGTGCGCTGCTGTTATTGCTGCTGTTTGTTGTTGTCACTGTCGTTGTCGTCGCGGCTGCTGTTGTTGCACAACCCACTGCCAGACACAGCAGTCGCGCCCCTTACCACCACCGCGACCACCTCACCCCTCGCTGTTAGGACCCGCTGCCGTGCCCCCTCATAAGTACGGTGGCGCTCCCTCGCGACCCCTTATCACTAATGCAACCTATCCACCACTGTGACACGCCATCTCGCCCCTTGCGACGACGACCCGCCACCTACCATGCGCACAACCTCCGGCGCCACCTACCATGCGCACGACCTCCGGCGCCACCTACCATGCGCACGACCTCCGGCGCCACCTACCATGCGCACGACCTCCGGGTAGAGCGGCTCGGTGAGCACGCCGCGGTTGGCCGTGATGTAGTCGACGAGCTCGTTAAGGCAGGCGCGCTTCACCTCCTTGCTCTTCAGGTCGGCGACCGGGTCCATGAAGTCGAACACCATGCAGCACTGCTGCAGCTTCTTCGCAAACAGGTCGGGCTGCTCCGACGGCGGCACATCTGCAACGACGCGAGGCGGGGGTTAGTCTGAGACTTCACGATGTAAGCAGGAGGCAGTACATAAGAATACATGTTTCAATTGTCCAACCGCTCCGACGGCGGCACATCTGCAACGACGCGAGGCGGGGGTTAGTCTGAGACTTCACGATGTAAGCAGGAGCAGTACATAAGAATACATGTGGTTACAATTGTTCTAACGCACAGACGACGGCACATCTGCAACGACGCGAGGCGGGGGGTAGTCTGAGACTTCACGATGTAAGCAGGAGGCAGTACATAAGAATACATGTTTCAATTGTTCTAACGCACAGACGACGGCACATCTGCAACGACGCGTGGCGGGGGTTAGTCGAGTCTT